>NC_056733.1:182237603-182537603 GCF_019279795.1 Protopterus annectens
TCTGTTAACAGACTTATGGTTGGATGACATGGAATAGATGAGAAAGGCTTGATGCCATTTTGCTTTGTGAAGGTTATGAACTGTGATCCATTGTTATTACTAATGTGTTCTTATAGACCAACACTTGATAATATTACCTATTGCATTAAATTAAGCTTTTAGAAGTGGTTGAGTATATGTAGATACTTTGAATCTAAATCTATTTACTTTAATGATACTGGGCCTTCTTCTTCATCTTTACCAGATGGCATCCGAGTCACTAGCATCTTTACTCCCATACTAAATACTATTTTGAATTTGTTTGAGAAGATGTGTGAATTGGACTTTCATGACTCACTTAAATTAAGAGATATGGTGAAATTTAACAATAACCTCTCTAGAGTGGACGGGACTTACTCAATTGGGTTAACTCCTTGGATATTAGAATTATGAAACTGGACAAAGGGGTGAGTTGGTGGTCATAGGTTCAGATGTGTTTAATAGGCTAATGACCACAAGGACCTTTTTAAGCCTAGCCATGCATCCCAAATTTCTGACAAGTTCTGATACCCCTGATAAGTATAAGCATTGGCCTGGGAGATGAACCATTTACAAGTTACCTGTGTCCATTAGAGACATAGGTGCCAAACCAGGCATGAATTTCCAGTTTCCCATCCAACTGTCCAAACTGCACTTGAATTGGGTTAAAGAGGAGCTCTGCTTCACATGGATGGGGAGCCTGTTCCATAGATGAGGTAGTCTCTGGGATACATACCTTTCTCTCCAGTAGGTCCTATTTATGTCACAGAAAAGATTTAAGTCTTCAGAACTGGTAATTCTAGTGCTGTTTGTTTGTGGATATGCAGGAGATCCATCAGAGTGGGGTCTGACAATGCCCTGTATGCCAAGCATAGATCTCCCCTCAAAAGGCTGTAAGAGAAAGAATACAGGGATAGGGCCTTGAGGCGGTCTGCATAGGACATATTACTTATGCTCTGTATTCTTTTAGTGACTAACCTCTGTGGACATTTCAATTGTTGGATATGCCTGGTTAGGTACATACCAAAGGGGGCACTGTACTCAATGATAGGTCTGTTGAATGCCAAATACAGTGGAACACTGACTTCCTTGGACTTAGATGCCATACCTTTGTTTATAAGTTACACAATATAGAATGACTGTCTCACCAGTGTAGACACGTGATGATCAAAGGTTAGATTACTATCTATGAGTGTCCCTAAGTCCCAGACTACTGGGTCAACTCTAAGGGGTGTGCTGTTAATATGATAGTTATCAGGGATGGATGACTTCCCAAAGGTTACTATTATCCATTTCTTGGCATTTAATTTTAGTCCATGGCTCTAACACCAATTGTTTCTTTGTGTCAGCCCCTCCTGGAGAACATTTGTGTCATTGTGAGATTCAATGACAGCTCCTAATTTACAATTATCTGCAAATTTAGTCAGCCAGAGGCCACAGATATTGGCCTTGACTTCTGAGAAGTAAATGCCAAAAAGGATTGGTTCAAGGACTGATCCCTGAGGGACACCATTTGTGACTGGCTTCTTTGTAGAGGTGGACTCCCCAATTCTAACTTCCCGGGTGCTGTCTGTGAACCGGATGGCTATCCACCACGTGACATACAGGTTTGTACCTAACCTCTAGAGTTTGTCAACAATGCCTGAGTGGGGTATTGTGTCAAAAGCCTTGGCCAGGTCAAGGTAGGCAGAATGAATGATTTTGCCCTCATCCATTGCTTTGGTGACCTTCCCAAAGAAGTCCACCAAGTTGAGTAGACATGATCTGCCCTTGACAAAATCAGGCTGGGTTGGGTCCAGTATCTGGAGGTTTACTATATCTCTGTTGATAATCTCCATGATAATTCTTTCCATGGATTTACATGTAAGACATGTGAGACTTATGGTTCTGTAGTTTCCAGGGTCTGTAGATGGTCCAACTTTGTGCAGAGGGAGGACTGTTGTCGTTCTCCAATCATAAGGCACAATGGCTGTTTGGAGGCTACAGTTAAATAGTAATTCAGAGGTCCTGATAGGTCATGTTTCATACTATTTAGAAGGCAACCTGGGATATTGTCTGGGCCCATTGATGCAGTGTTCTTGGTCTTAGAGCGAGTGTTAAGGACCTGTTCCCTAGTGATAGTAGTGGGAGTTATATTTGATGATATTTCTCGAGGGAAGGTTTAGGGGGAGAGAGGCGTAAAGTTAGAGCTGAATTTATCAGCCAGGAGGTTTGCTATATCTTCTGGCTTCATATAGGTGGCTCCCTTTACAATGAGCTCTGCACACAATTGTGTATTGGCTTTGAGGTTGCAGGCATAGTTAAGAAATGCTTTGCTGTGGTCCTTGGACTGGGAGGCCAAACTTACATCAAATTTGGCTTGTTTTTTTTTTTTTTTTTTTTTTTTTGAGTTAGTTCTGTACTTCTTCCTAGTGGGTACACTCTATGCAGCTATTAACATGCTTATACAGGGTTTCTGTGAACAGTTCTGCATAGGCAGAAGTTTTCACAGGATTTATGGGGGCTTTAAATTTTGTCAGGTTCTCACTTAATAGCAGGAGGTTATCCTTGGAATAGTTCCCGAATATTCCAGGTTTAGCTGGGCATCCAGGTTTTATTTTTACTTCAAAGGAGATGATTTTGTGGTCTGACTTTACCAGGGAAGGCATTACAGTAGGGGGTGTGCAGCACACTCCCATATTAGTGAGGACCAGATCCAGTATGGTTGCACCCCTACTTGGTGTATTGACTATCTGGTCCAGGGAGTTTGTGTTTACAAAATCTAGGAATCTCTGCACCTGTGCATTTGGTGTCCTACAGGATGCCCAGTTAATAGTGTGGTAATTAAAGTCACCCATGAGTATGGTATTGGGTTGGATAGTTAGTGATTCTAATAAGTTTAAATACATGGCATTTTCTGGGACCTAGAGCTTGCAAGGAAGTGGTACTGGATTTTAACTATGGTGATTTTAACATGTAGCAACTCAAGTGCATTGTCCTGTTTGACCAGCCTTGAAGTATATTTATTTTTTATGTAAATAGAGACACCGCCACCTTTAGTCTATGCCTGTGAAGTAGCTGGCCTAAATGTGTGGAAGGCTTTATAACCTTGCACTGCTGTGCTTTCAGTGGCTTTAAACCATATCTCAGTGACCACACAGACATTAGCATTCTCTAGGGTATAGAGAGCTTCTAGGAAATGGAGTTTTTTGTTTAGACGTCCAGCATTGAGCACAAATACCTTTAGATTTTCTTGGTTATGATTTGCTATGTCAGAAGTACTTTCATTTTGGCATTGCCTAAAAAAGGCACTATGGGGGAAGACAATGTTTTAGCTAATATTTGAAGGCAGAGAGGGGAGAGGTTCAGACCATCCCTGGCAAAGCAGCATGGTCTGTTGACCATCTCCTTCCATGCTGACAAATATTGCACCCCCTTAGAATGACACCAGAAACTAAGCCAATTAATAAAGTCAATAATCTTTTGTTTGTATTGTGGCATCGTCCTTTGAGAAGGTAAAATGCTGCTAAATGCTAGGCTCATACCAGCCTGCGGCACATATTCCAAGAGGTCCATGATGTCTCTCTTCATATAGTCTAGGGAGGTATGTCTCATGTCATTTACTTCCACATGGACTGTGACTGAGTCATATTGGTAATTGTGGTCCAATGACCTGAGTGCATGTGTAATGTGGCAGATCATAGCCCCTGATAAGTAACTGACTTTAACTTTCTCCTTACTCAGCCTGGTGAGAGGGACATCAGTGTGTCTCACGATGGAGTCTCCAATGACTAGAATGTTGGATTGTGTGGTGATTTACCTTATGGGCTTAGAGGTAGAGGCTCCATGAGATGTAGCTGTATGTGTTGATGTGGGTATTGTTTTGAAAGAGTGCATTTGGGGCTGCTGAGGGTATTTGTTATGTGTACTTCATCTAGGAGGTCTTTGTTGTTTAGGAAGGTTACATGTAAGTGCCTCAGTATATGTGGATCTATACGTCTGCTTTGAATTGTGCATGATGGGTGCAGCATGTGTACTACTGACAACCTTATTGACATTAGGAGTACTTTTATGTGAGAGCTTTGCCTCAAGTGACATTGTGTAAATACATCTCTCACATACCATATCATTTTGTGGGTCTATATTAGAAGATTGAATATTTAGGTGATCGAACACCTAAACATCAATCTTCTAATATCGAATCTGAGAACAGTGAATGTCCCAGGGAAACACGTCCTTTGGCCTCTAAAAGAAAACAAAACTTTACATCCAATGTAAGTGGGGGGCTTTGCCCCCCACACCCCCTGACATTGGGGGCTGTGCCCTCACAAACCCCCAACTAAATATACCAACTCTGAGATCGCTCTACAGTATAGGAAATGGCAAAATCTAGCGAACAGCCAAAGGAAATCTTTACCTGGGTTAAATTGTCTGTTCGCCGTTTTCTAGTTTCGATATTAGATCAATGTTTAGGTGTTCGATCACCTAAACATTCAATCTTCTAATATAGACCCCATTTTGTTTGAGAATTAACTGGTTGTCAGTAAACATGAGGCAATTTCTACTCAAGATGCCCATATCCACCAAGCCGGTAACGGAGACGGTAGGAAAGTTCATATCCATGGCAACTGACCCATTTTTATTGATTAGACAGTTGGAGTGAGAATATCAATCACTGTCAGGAGTATCTGGTTTGCAACTATGTGGACAGTGCTTGTCACTTCAAACTAGTTGTCCTGTGTGCAACTAGGTATTGGAAAAATTTCAGTTGTGTGTTTACAGGAAAAATGTCACTCAAGGTGTCTGAGTCTATACAGAGAAGTGCCAAACACTTGAGGGGAAACTAATGCATAAACCATGAAAATTTAAGGATGAATTATTTAGGCAGATATTCTGAAGCTAGGAACAAATCAAGCAGTATTTACTGAAAACAAAAAATTAGCTTGTCAAGAATGATGAAAAGAAGGGAGTCTCGTGAATGCCTACTGGTCTCATCACAACTTCACTCTGTTGGGATACAATGCTCCTTTGCTTCTTCTGTCACCAGAAGCAAAATGTTAGCACCAGTCCCAAGAAGAAAAGCAGGCCACACCCTGTTTGGTGATCCACAGTCTTGTCCCAAATGATGCAAGGGTCTGGAGGCTTGTAGCCTTTTGTGGTAGATGCCTTGAATAGCAGCCAGACCAGTCAGGTACATTAAGCACAGACACTCATTCTCCAACCAGAAGCAGTTAGGAATCAATGCATTCTGCTCCTTCTCTCACCAGGACCAGAATATAAGCACAGATGGATGAAGAATGGATGCCATGGATAAACAAGACTATTCTAATAGGATTTGTGCCTTGTTATTTGATGATACTTATCAACACATTTCTAAAAATGAGCTTAACATAGCATATAGCAGGATTAGGTCACATTTGCATAGTATGTTATTAGAACAACGTATTTCTTTGGACGAATATAAGTTTTTACCTGTTGACCAGCCGATTATTCTGACTATTTTTGGTTTACCTAAAATTCATAAAGATTTGTACAACTCACTCATGTATCCTATAGTTGATGCTCATAATTCAATCCCAACCGCCTTTGCTAAATATTAGGATGTGAAGTTTAAGCATTTTTTATTAGAGGAATTTCATTTATGTATTGATTTGTGGGATTTTTTAAAAAAATGTAATAGGTTGAATTATAATGATGAAATGCCACCAGCCACGAACAAACTCCTTCCAAAAAATAAAAGACCAGATAATCCACAACGGAACCAAATGTTTGGTTAACGCTTTTATTCACCACACATAAAACATGCGTTTTCGTCCTAGCCAAAGGACTTCATCAGATGTCAGATGAAGTCGTTTGGCTAGGACGAAAACGCATGTTTTATGTGTGGTGAATAAAAGCGTTAACCAAACTTTTGGTTCCGTTGTGGATTATCTGGTCTTTTATTTTTTGGAAGGAGTTTGTTCGTGGCTGGTGGCATTTCTTCTTTTTTATTGGTTTTGAGAACTGCCTACTTTTTTGAATTTACTTGAATTATGATGATGCTTATTTGTTTTTAACGATTGATGTTAAGGACCTTTTTTCTGTTATTCCACATAATGTTGGGGTCCTATGGTTTTCCGAATTTTTGTCCAGGAAAGGGATGCAACAAGATTAGATCAATTTATATGAGAAGATGTCTGAAATTGTTTTAAAGAACAACTATATTTATTTTGAAAATCAGTTTTATGTTCAATTAAAAGGTGTTGCCATGGGAGCTGCCTATGAAGGCCTTTTTGCAAATATTGTCATATTGGAATGGGAGCATTAGTTCTTATTTAATAGTGAATGATTTAAAGCATATGAATTATACATGCGTTACTTTAATGATATTTTTATTGTTTAGAAAAAGGAAGCTGATGAAATACCTGTATTTTTTTACATTTTTGAATAACGCTACTACTTTTTTAAAGCTTTCTTATGACATCTGTATTTTTAGTATTAACTATCTAGTCGTATTTTTGGCAAAGGATAGCATTATTAAGAAGTACACCTCTCAGATTTATCGGAAGCCTACATATTCTATCATGTTTTTACATTTCAATAGCTCTCATTCTTTATCATAGAAGAAATCAGGGGTTAAAGGGCAGTTTGTTAGGGCAGACCATATGACAACATTATTTGAAAATGTTTTGGCAGAATGTAAGTGTTTATATGATATGTTCTCTCAGAGAGGCGATCCCAAGAAATGTATTGATAATTTTAGAGATTAGGGGATACTGTGTCCCCATTTTGGGGGTGAATCAATTTGGTCAAGGGGTTTGTATAAATAATTTTAAACCCTTAAATGCACAGGAAAATGCTTTTAATGTTAGTTCAAACTTTATTATTACTTTTAGTTCTGACTGTGTTATTATTAGGAACATCATTTTAAAGAACTGGAATATTTTTATTGAGTCAAAAAGAAAATAGGAGAGAAACCAACATTTACCTATAGGAAAGGATTCAACTTTAAGAACTTGATGGTATCCAGTGGTCCTAAGGTTATTAGCACCATGTCTTTTATGGGGAAATGTGGGAGCTGTTCCCACTGTAGTTTTATTTATACTGGGGAGTTATTTGAGATTAATAGGTATCCCTTTAGAATAAGAGGTAAATATAATTGCAATACCAAAGGTATAGTTTATGCAGCATTATGTCTAGTTTGCTGCACCTTTTACATTGGGAAAACAGAACATAGACTTAAGGTTGTACGAGCACAACTATGAGATTAAGAAATTAAAATGAGCTAATCCTTTATGTAGGAATGTTTTAGATTGCCCAGAACATAACGTAAGGGGTGGAGCTTGGCCATGCACCTTGTGAAATGTGAATTGTATTGGATTTTATTTATCAATGCTACTAAATTTCTGGGCTTGAACAATTTAGCCTTATTAGGATGCCTTTTGAAACTTAGGGCTCAAAATAGGTAGGGGGTTAATAATGACATTTCAGATGTTACTTTATTTTATGGATTTAATAGTGTTTTCTATGAGATCAATGTTCATGAATAATTGTATTAATTGTTAATCATATGACTGTTTCTTAGCATGTGATATATTTATACTATTTAAACTCAAGATTTATAATTGAGTGTTGAATCTGATGAAGTATTGTATACTTGTTTAAGAGACAAAAGCTCTTGTTCCTTTGTTTTTTTTATATTTTTCTTTTATTAAATAGAGTGTTCAGATTTTGGAGTCAGTGTATCCTTCGTTGAAATTCATACTTTGAATGTGGACCTGTGGGAGTCAGAAACACAGATTCATTGAGTGGTCCTGAAGAATCAAAGAGGATATACCACCGTGAGCTGGTTAGCATTCACAGAGTTATAAGGGTGCTTCATCTGGTTCTTTTTGGACCATCTAGAATCTATTACCTATTGGTATGTACCACTCAAGACATCTGCAACAACTGGAAAGGCCTCAGAAATACCTCACTAAAAGAATCACAGGCCTAAAGCAGATGCCCTACGCTGACCGTCTTAAAAAACTCCAGCTATACTCTATCGCATATCGTCTACTCAGAGGTGATCTCTGCTTAACATACAAGGCCATGTCAAACCCAGAGCTGTTGGACATGCTACACTTAAAGAAATCCCAATCCCTCAGAGCTACACTCTCCAGGGATCTAAACCTTGTCATCACAATAAACAAAACATGCTGGAGGGATAGGTTCCTGACACAGAGACTCCCCAGACTCTGGAATACATTGCCCATACATGTCAAGCAGAGTGCCTCTTTGGACCTCTTCAAGAGGAACCTTGACGACTGGATGGGAGAAAGGAAATTCACCCCAGGGATCACGTCAGTCGCCCTGCTAGACAGGGGTCCAGGAAAGTAAATAATGTGGGAAGAAATAGCCAGGGAATTGTTATGGCTAGGCTTGTATAGGCCCTAGGGCTGATAGCCTAGTACCAACCTATGAACCTAGGAACCTATGAACCTATTACTGTACATTGCTAAAGTCTCAGTTTGCTTCTTAGTACCTACTACACAAATGTTTCAGCAAGGGACTACATTTTTTAGAATAACTAAGTACCTTTCATGTAGATCTTTCTGTGCTCTCATACATAAATTGATTATTCCACATTTGGCATACAGGTTACAGTAATTCAGCACCTTTCAGAATACCTTTCCTAACAAGTGGATACATTTTATATAGTAGAAGATTATTTCTTATTTCCACTTGAATACAGATATTTGTCAATGCTACTGGTCTTTTCTGCTGCTTCACATGACAAACATGTCAGTCCATCAATAGCATGCCAGCATGGTTATATTCTTTTTTTTTTCTTATCTGTTCTCTACCAAAGAGTACTGGTCCACCTCTTTTTAGTACATACAGTACAAATCAATTTTGTGTATATTACAGGTCATGGCACATTGATTTTTTTCTCTCAGGGAACACTGATTAAGTTGAGTACCTTTTTAAATAACAAAATATTGACCTTTGCAGTGGTATCTTAGAATTTTTTTACAGTCCATAGCATAAAATATAGAAAACCCTTCTATGTTTCTAGCCCTGTTCTAACTCACCCTAGTATTTCATGCATACTCCATGTGACTTTGCAATCAGTTGAGTCATGTTATGCAATGCCAAACATATTCAGTATTTTTTTTTGTATTCTAAACCAGACATCAGTTTAAGTGACTCATCATCATTGCACAGACCACCTTATGCACACCTGTAGCTTCAGCTATTTCTTCCCAAGCAAGCACTTTGCTTACCACTCCATTCTTTTTAGTACCCTTCCATCTACCTACTCATTCTGCAGTTTTTCTCATTGGATCAGCAGGCACTGATATCATGTGATTTTGCTTCTTGGTGAGCCTAACAACCACCTTATTAAGTGAGCACTCAGATGTAACTCATACAGCTGCTTCTGCCGACAAGATACACGTTTACGTTTATGTGAACTTTTACAATACACCTGCCTCACCAGTCTCTCTCATAACAATCGGAAAAGTCTCATTGAAAATTGTTCTAGTAACCTGTGCAATCTATTTGTTATCATTTCTCAAATGAGTTCTGTCATGAAATTGAAACTGCTGTGCCGTTACTAATGGCTTGGGGCTTAAATGGTGCTGTCAGGTCTCTGTAATACCCTTAAATGATTTGTTCTTAGTTGTTCTGGTACTAATGAACTGTGCAACAGCAAATACATTTTGGTGCCCACTACAGTAAGCATTGATGATACTTTATTTTGATTTTGTGTGTCAATAACAGTACAGCAACATTTCTCTGTTATAATGTAGGTCCAGTAATGTTTTAGAGCAGCATCAAAAGTATTAACGTTTCCAGTATGGTCTGCCATTTTAGGACTATTTTCACTTGCAGGTACTTGCATTATCTTCATTATTTATGCCATTATAATATGCAAAATTACTCAGTATAAATTATTTCTTTTATATTCCTTTGCTATTCAAATATCACCTTGTATTGCCTTTAGATAAAGTGTTTGTATGCCCAGATATGCTCATAAATCACCATTACAGACATTTGTTAATTCCTTTTAGTACAGAATACAGAAATCACTGCAATTTAAAATGTAGTGCTTGCAAATTATTGAGATAGTCCCCTTCTAGCTGTGGTTTCTCCTCAGTGCAATGCTTTAATCTTAGCTCTGTTTTCACAATTTTCTATTCCCCTTCTGCTTGCAGCCTGTGGCCCTGATTACGTCAGGGCATGACTTCTGTAAACTTTATTATTTTTACCAACTTAACATAATGCTACACATTCCTATAAATGCAAACTGCTAGAGCTGTATTTTATGTTTTCATTTACTTGTTTTAAGGATATTATAGAGGGGTGCTCGTAGAGATTTGAGTATAAATGCATACATGTGC
Source organism: Protopterus annectens (assembly GCF_019279795.1). Lineage (NCBI taxonomy): Eukaryota > Metazoa > Chordata > Ceratodontiformes > Protopteridae > Protopterus > Protopterus annectens. The sequence continues at coordinate 182,247,965 of NC_056733.1, forward strand.
ATACCTGCGTATACACACACACACACACACACACACACACACACACACACACACACACACACACACACACACACACACACACACACACATATATGTATATATGTATATGTATGTATGTATGTATGTATGTACACACGCACACACACATATATATACATATATATATATATATATATATATATATATATATATATATATATGTATATATATATACACATACATGCATGCATTCACATATACACATTTACACACACACACACACACACACACACACACACACACACACACACATATATATATATATATATATATATATATATATATATATATATATACATAATACATTTACCCATAATCTGTAAATTCATTTTTTGGACTGGAATATCACATCAAAGTATAATGTAAACCTCAGGGAAAAGGAATTTCCTAACCAAGTGATATTCTGACGCAAAGAAATATAAAGAGGAGAGTTGACAAAGAGAAAATAAAATGTCAGAGAGGCAGAAATTCATAGTTAAGTAAGAGAGAGGGAGACAGAGAGAGAGAGAGAGAGAGAGAGAGAGTGAGGGTAACCTGAATCTTTACAGCCAGAAGCAAGAGAGATTCTGGAGTTTTCTGTGAAATTGTAAGGTGTGCTGTTACGGAACATTTGGAATTAGCAGCAGTATCCTATTCAGGTTGTGGATGTGCCAGAGCCTCTCCCAACAAGCAATGGACATAGGCATAGAATTAGTCCTATACAAGATATCAACACTGCAGGATGTGGATGTGCTCTCTCTCTCTCTCTCTCTCTCTCTGTCTGTCTGTCTCTCTCTCTCTCTCTCACACACACACACACACACACACACACACACACACACACACACACACACACACACAAGCACACACATACATACACACACAGTCACACACTATGTCTTTGAGATATAGGGAGGAAATCAGAGACCTTGTGAAAATCCATACAGTCCTAGGGAGGGCATGCGGACTATCCATACCCATTAGAAATAAATGCCTCATTATAAAACAATTAAATAATAAAATAACTTTCTAGAAATTTAACAAAGATGATGATCGACATGAAGGAAATCCTGAATGGGTGGCTGTATGTATAAACAGACATTTTTTCTTTGCTATATAGCACAAGTTCTTTGTACTGTCACCTTCCCCCATCCCTGCCCATTATTGTTGATTTTTTGGGGCTTTGATCAGATAGTGAATAACATCTGAATTTGCTAAAAGCATAGAATAACTCACCCTTTGAGCTGTCACACTCAAGTGCTTTTATCATTTTGTTTCTGCACAGGTGCATTCCTTGTAAGTGGCATTTACGATCTCCTTCCAATTGTCAAGACATACATCAATGGTCCACTGAAGATGACAGAGTATGTATGCTTCTATGCTATGGACTGTATTTTTTTAATCTACACTGCTTATCTCTGTGAAGTATAAATCAGTGTTTGATATGTAGTAGGGGTCTGTGCTATTCAAACTCATGTGTACTATGGAACAGGGGAGTATTTACCATAATTTATACAGAGTACTGCATTCCATGAATGTAGGGGTTACATCATAGAGTGTGTACTCTAACTCAGTGGTTATGTTATACAGACTGGTATGCAATGTATATAGGAGATGTATTGTATAACATGCAACTGAAAAAAGTTTCTTTACTAGAACTTGAACTCAAGCCCTTTGGAGTATTTAGGTTATACTGCTTGCTGTACCACTGAAACAACTCGGAGAGTTGTGTGAATCAAAGCACTTTAAGTTTTCCTACTAAAAAACACAGTGATGCACAAATAATTACTCATTACAGGCATACAGAAGTATGGGGTGCATATTATGGAACAAGTACAAAAAGAGCTGAAAAAAAGGTAATTGCTTTTGCTTGACTTGAATCCAGGCAATTTAGAATACTGTGTTGGTTGCTCCACTCTGTGAATCACATGCATTTGGAAACCTTTGTAGTCCAAGCCAGTGGTGAGGACTTGTGTCATTTTAAATGTTGATTTGACACTCAGCATTATAAAGTTGGAAATGTATTTGCCAGGAAAGCCCAGAGTAAGCAACTTCAGCTGTTGGCTGCTCAAAATCCCAATGGTGTGACTAAATGTTTTCATCCATCCACCTTTTATTTTCTGCTCACTAACCACAACTTAAGAAAAAGACCAGAAAAGATGTACATCTCCTCTCTAAGCAGAGGTTAGTAAACAGAAAATGAGCAGTCTTGGGATTGAGTACAGTGACTCCATTTACCAGTACTGGCTGCCATGAGATAGAGCACAGATACTAAACAACTGCTATATAGTCACTGCATGCTCACATATTGTGTGTGTGTGTGTGTGTGTGTGTGTGTGTGTGTGTGTGTGTGTGTGTGTGTGTGTGTGTGTGTGTGTGAGCTTATGTATATGTGTGTGTCTGAGTATGTGCACATATCCTGGAAAGGAGTTGTAATGGTTTGCTCTATGTTATTATTAGGATAAAATACTAAAATACAAGCGTAAAAATTTATTTCTGCATTTTAGATATTCCTTTTAATCTAGCTAGGTCCGAAAATATAGTTCTGTTCTGTGAGACATAAAGCTGCAGCTATGTGTTGCAGGTTTGAATAAGAAGACACAACTCTGCTTTGTCTGTTATAGAACATTGCTCAACTAGGAAAAAATAGTTGAACTTTGTATTTGAAAACTGCAGTATGTACAAAAGACACTGCCAGAAGAGTATAATCAGATATAATCCCATTATGCTTGCAACCTTGGGTATAACAAATGCTATGAACTGCACGTGAGATCATGAGAAACTTGCTCAGAGTTATGAGAACATTACGAAATGTAACAGTCTCATTGAAAATTGTTCTAGTAACCTGTTTAGTTAAAATCCATTTTCAGTGCAGCATATTTAACACATTTGTGAAAAGAACCGCATTTTCTCCAGGCAACCCAAGCACCTTGTAGATTCACATATCTACAGCAATTGCATTAACAACTGAAGGAACACACCTGCTCCTTGCTGTCATGATTGCACCTACCCAGCCTTTGGAACCCCACTGTCCAAAAAAAGTCAGGTTTCTTTTTACTTCCTTATATTCAGATACATTCCTTACCATCCAGTCCAGTACCTCAGTAAACCAGCTGTTCCCCTTCTGTTTCATATAGCATTCATCCCCTAAATAATAGAATTATTTCCTCATTTGTATTCTTTTCATGAAATGTACTGCAAATCTGAATGTTCTTCACCATGAATATTTGCAAACGCATACCAAGTCAAAACATGTTTCATGGTCTTTCTTTGTGCATTTATACTTTTAGATATGCCTCATGAATTTTGTCTGATATCTTGTTGTGACTGGGCATTATTATTTTGTTAAATTTGGGCAACAAACCTAGTGAAAAATGCATTTCATTATGCAATGTATAGGACATTTGGATGAGTATGTCCATTTCAATTTCCAGTTTATTACACCAAACAAATTCTTGCAACCCTTCTGCAAACATTGATAGTTAGAGAACAAAAAAAAATCACCTCCAACTCATGACCTATAACCAGTCTTTGCTTTCTGTTAGATATACTCTACACAATATATTAGCATTGTGGATCTGTTTCTACCATGTTTATACACAATTGCCAAGTCAAATCTCTGTAATAACACCATTCTCTGCAGACATGATGCTTTATGAAGAGGCATGTGATCTTTGTTGTGGTAATTTTTTACTCAAATGCTTCAACCACAGATGTATTTGTGGAATACATAAATAACAGTCCAACACTGAGAATCAGTAAACTCTGTAGGCTTGCACAAAGTCTACACGGAGTTTACATGTGTGTGGGTAGTGATGTTGGGCGAGCACCAGCGCTAATTACATATTCATGTTGCGCACCACATTTAAATGTAAATAAGAGTGGTTTCGTGGCTGGCAACAGTGTTGTCAGGCAGAAAACCATGTAAAGCAACATGAGTAGCCATCCTGCCCACAGCAGAGCATAATCAGCAACCATGTTTGCGAGGAATGCCACAGTGATCACTAGGGGTTAACGTATATAAGTTTCCATAGCTTTCAATGTCTTAGTGCAAGAAATCTGGACAAAGCTCAACATAATGGGGGGACAATGACCCAGAAATAGGAACAGATTCTACATATTTGCATGTTAGAAATGTTCTAGAATAACAAGAGGCTTGTGTTAAGATACATTTTCTGAAGGATTTGAAGTCTGAAACTCAAATGTATGTAATTATTTAGTGACATCAGTCCTGAGATCATCCCAGTCATATGGCAGAAAACCACAAATTTTATAAGGAACACACCAAAAGATACAAGGCAAAAGTCTGGACATACTGCAAAAATCTGGACAGTGGAGAGGTATGATATGTATATGGTCCAAACACAGTGCAGGACAATGTATACAGTGCAGAGTGTTATGAAATCCCATTCCTGACATTCTGTACTGAAGTTGTGTAAATGATCTGTAAGGATACACAGACTGCCATGTAAAATAAACACTCAGGGGAAGTATGTGTATTCAATAGGGACACAGTTGAATTCTAGGAATAAACACAGGGAAAGAGATCAGATGAAACAACCTAATGTACAACAGATGAGGGCATGTCAATGGAAGACAGTTATAGCAGCAACACCAATCACATATCAATATGGTACAGTAGGGACTGCATGGTGAAAATGTGTATTATGTGACTGTCACACAAGGTGCCATAACAATCGGTAGGATGTCTGTGTGAGATAAGCATCCTTACACGAACAATGCAGAGGAAATCTATTAGGAGTGTCGTATACAATTTGAGTAGGTTGCATATTGTGAAGCTGTGCAAACTGAGTTGCCTGAATATGAGTGTAGTATCAGCAGAGGTCTCCAGTAAGTGGGACACAGATAAAGGCTTATGGACAGCATTAAAAGAAGCACATGCAATCATGGACAATATCAGAATAATGCCACCATTAATCTCATGTCTCTGACATAACATATTGTATTTAGAATGATCAGAGAGGGTTCTGGACAAATGCAGTTATACAACTATTATGTCTGGACTGTATGAGGGTAATGACATGCACTGACCTGACCCTGTAACATCTGCTGGAGGTGTTAGGAGGGACACTTCTATACCTGCATGTGACATTATGATCAATACACGCTAGCTGACTGGTGTTCATGGCGTATGTAACTATATATATATATATATATATATATATATATATATATATATATATATATATATATATATATTTTATATATATATATATATATATATTTATATATATATATATATATATATATATATATATATATACATATATATATATATATATATATATATATATATATATATATCTATATATATATATATATATATATATATATATATATGTAGATATATATAGATAGATAGATATGGCCATATGGCACAGTCCACCCTGTCACAAATGTTATCCATGCCATTAATGTTATCAGACAGCTATGTATGTACTGTGTGCATCACCGGAACAGGTATCACACATACATCTGGTGTAACAACTTGATAGGGTTTCTGCAGCATCAGACAGTAATGTTTATGGCACAAAAAGAATACCTAGGTATGGCCAATAAGATATGTGACAGCTCATTGTGGTAAAGGTGGTACATTTCAGTTACACATCACTGGAAGATGTGTAGTGAGGTACACGAAGAAAGCTTCATTGTATCAAGTTGTTGTTGTGATGAAGTCTGTGAACTGTGGAGGTATTATGGCCTGTGATATGGATTTCTTTCACATATTCAGTAGTTGTGTTATATACAAGGGAGTAGTCAGCACTGTGGTCACATGGTGGCCGTTCCACATGCCATCTACCCCAGAACACAGGTTACAGACCTAGTGGTCTTATTATAGGTTGTGATGTCTACATTATACTTGAGCTGTGTGTTTATTTTCCTGACATAACAAATCCCCCATCTTTTTTGTCATTGCAGGTGTCATGGCTTTGGCAGCACTCTTTGGTGTGTGTTGACACTGTATGTGCTATAGTAATATCACAGTTGAAGTCAATGATTGCCCACAGTCTGTAGTCCTTCACACAGCTGTTTGGACACACAGTGTGCATGTCATTTGTGAAGTCTGTGACTTAAATAATGGGCAGGAAAGGGCCTAGCAGGCAGCCCTGATGTACGGACCTGACCATGGGACCTGAGATATGGTTCACATCACATATTTCAACATATTTAGATGCCACATATGTGATCCACTGGTCTTCGCACTTGGTGATATAGGTGTTTATGGCCACATCTAACAGTGTTGAGTGAATACCTCAGTATGGATTTCTGTCAAATGCCTTGGGCTTGTCAAGTTCAAAAGGATGGTAGTGTTGTCATCATGCATGCCCTTGATGACCTCTTTGAGGACATCTAACAGATGTAATACATGTGATGTAGCATTAACAACTCATACAGGTCTGTTGCACATAGCTGGGATATTACTAGTGCCCATTTAGTAAAAAGTCCATGATGACATGTTGGTCTATCTCATACTTGAGGAGTGTCAGGATGCATCTATACATGCATGCATTGGATGCTGTCCCCCCAACTCACATGGATACATGTTGATGTCCACCTTTCTATGGGAACATAGTATATGTGGAGGGTGTCTTTAAGTATGTATTCAACCATGTCAGTAAGGTGTATGTGCTGAGTCATGCGATAGGCAATCTGTGATGTTGCCACAGCCCGTTGATTCTGTGTGATAGGCCTGGATGAACATAAGACAGTACACACTAGCTATACTGATCTGGCCTAGGGTTTGGACACAATCTCCCACACATGTATCATTGAGAAACTCACACAGCTGGGGGGGTTAACCTTTACGTCAGTAGATGGGTAACCAGTTGGCTCACTGACAGAACACATACTGTGAAAATTGGTGAATCAACCTGTACCAGTAGAGCTGTTACCACTGGCATATCCCAGGCATGTGTGCTTGGCCATTTACTGTTTGGACTGTATTTCTTGACAGTTCAGGCTAAAGTATGTGGCCTTTGGCTTACCACATTTGCTGATTGTTGCATGCTGGGTGCAATCATTGAGTCCACCTATGATGATAACCTACTGCAGGAGGGGCTAACATGGACAAATAATTGGTGACAAAGCCATACTGAGTACAAATAAATTCAAACATGTGTCTTTATTTTGTCCTTCTGCAAAGAAGAATTTCCTGCTAATTACAGTATTGTCAACGTCCCGTTACTCTGAAACCCAGTAATGTAAGCCTTGAGAAGACACTTAGATAACAATCTGAATTTCAACCACCAAGTGTCCACACTGGTATTGAAAGCCTATGTTGTGCATATCATAAGTCATGCCATCATATTCAGATCTGAGGATTATATTACAGCACTGTACTCAAACCTTATCAGAACAGTAATAGAGTATAATACTCTCTTTTGCATGTACCTCACCAGACAGATGCAGCAGCTGGACAGACCACAGGGGCTTCTCAAAAAGAAAACACAGGGCCTACAAACAATGCCATGAAGTATGTGGGTAAACTGAAAGCCATGTTACTGTAATCTGGATAGTATAGGATGAGGTAATTTCTGCCTGGCCTCCAGGCTAGTCTCTGACCCTGTCCTGGTGGAAATAGTGCACATCCACAAATCAGATTTAGCTGATGACATCATCAGTGTCTGTTGAGGAGATTATGGCAATAACAGTGTCCCACATACTGGTGTAAAAGGCTCTCTCTTATGTCAAGCAAGAGCACAAGCACACACAACCCAGCTGACTGCACTGAGAACAGAACCCCTACATATCTATGTACCCAGACTACAGAATTCTGTATTTAAGGCAAGCACCACAGCTCAAGTCTGACTTGGACTGTCTCAGACAACACTTCATAGCTGATGACATCAGCATTGTCTGGTGAGGAGAATATGGTAATAACAATCTCCCACATGGTGGTGTAAAAGGCTCTCTCTAATGTCAAGCAAGAATACAAACACACACACCCCAGTTGACTGCAGTGGGAATGAAACCCCTACATATCTAATTACACCAACTACAGAACCCTGTATTTAAGGCACGCACCACAGCTCAAATCTGACTTGGACTGTCTCAGGCAACACTTTATAGCTGATGACATCAGCAGTGCCTGTTAAAGAGAATATGGCAATAACAGTGTCCCACATGCTAGTGTAAATGGCTCTCTCTAATGTCAAGCAAGATGCCAAACACATAGACACTCCAGTTGCCTGCAGTGAGAACAACCCCTATCTAAATACACAGACTACAAAGTGTAATACTTTATGCAAACACCACAGCACAAGTCTGACTTTTACAAGTCTGTAGAACAACTTATAGTAGATGATATCAGCAGTGGATATAGGAGAGAAGATGTTGAGTGACCTGCATGAAATGGATGTATAGGCATGTGCAAGTGTCAAAATACTGTCAATTTATGGGATTGGAGTGGTAAATGTAGGATACACCCTTATGCTGTTCTGGCTATACACACACACACACACACACACACACACACACACACACACACACACACACACACACACACACACACACACACACACAGTTGACTGCAGTGAGATTACAACCCCTACCTATTTAAGTATACAGACTACAGAGCTCAGCACTTTATGCAAGTGCCACAGCACAAGTCTGACTTTCATATAGCTGCAGGACAAGTTATAGTGGATGACATCAGCACTGGATGTTGGAAAGAAGATGTTAGGAGGCCTGCATAGATTCATAGCTTCATAGGTTCATAGCAGTTTACTAGGCTAATGGCCCTATGGCCTTTACAAACCTAGCATAGTTGGATGTTTGTTGTTATCAGAGCAGTTTTGTGATCAGCACCAACTGCCCCTGTTTAAAAGGGACATAGGTGCTACACCTGGGGTGAATTTATGATCATCCATCCAGTTGTCAAGACTGTGTTTGAATAGGATCATTGAGGAGAACAACTTCACATGTAGTGGGAGCCTATTCCACAGGAGTGACAATTGCTGGGAGATATATATATGTCTCTCCACCATGTTCTGTTCATGTCACACACTAGGTTGAGATCCCTGGAGCAAGTTATTCGTGTTCCATTTGATTTGCAGATGTCCATCATTTCCAGTAGGACAGGGTCTCAGACTGCTCTGTAGGCCAGGCATAGGTCACCTCTCAGCAGCCTGTATCATATTAAGTACAGTGTCTGTCTCTCCTTGTTCTGTTCATGTCACACACTAGGTTGAGACCGCTGGAGCAAGTTATTCTTGTCCCATTTGATATGCAGATGTCCAGCATTTCCAGTAGGGCAGGGTCTCAGGTTGCTCTGTAGGCCAGGCACAGGTCACCTTTCAGCAGCCTGTATCATATTAAGTACGGTGTTAGGGCTCAATGTTTCCATGTATGTCATGTATTGGAGGCAATGGATTTGCCGTGTCACAAATCTCTGTGTTTTCTCCAGTTGCTGTAGGTGTCTGATGAGGTACATACAGAAGGGAGCATTATACTCAATTAGTGCTCTGATAAGGGTTGAGTACAGTGGGGCTATGACCTCCCTAGTCTTGGATGCAATGTCCTTATTTATAGGGTGTACAATATGGAATATGTGTCTTATCACTATAGACACATAGTAATTGAAGTTTAGATTATCCACCTATGTTCCCAAGTCTCACACCACTGAGCTTGAGCTTAGAGGGGTGCTATGTATATTATAATTAGCAGGGGTACTTCTTTGCAAAAGGGGATAATGAAGCAATTTTTTGCATTGAGTTTCAGTCCGTGACTTTGTCACCAATCATTTATCTGTGTCAGCCCTTTCTATAATATGTTAACATTGTTGGGGGATTCTATATGATAATGCCCAGTTGACAGACATTTTCCAAACTTGGTAAGCAACAGGCCATCTACCTTTGCCTGTACTTCAGAGAAATAGATTGCAAACAGAAAAGGGCCCACACAGATCCTTGTGGTATTCCACTGGAAACTGGTCTACTAGTGGAGGTCAACTCCCCAACTTTGACAGTGTGTGTTCTGTCAGTGAGCCAGTTCACTACCCATCTAATAATGTATGGGTTAATCCCCAGATGAGAGATTTTCTCTATGATACCTGAATGGGGATTGTTTCAAAGGTGTTGGCTAAATAAATATAGGCAGTATGTCCTATTTCCTTCATCCAGGGCTTTGGGGACATTATCAAAGAAGTCCACTATATTTCAAAAGGAAGATCTAGCCTCAACAACATCAAAAATGGGTCTGGTCAAGAGTATTGAAAGTCACCCATGTCCCTTTCCATAGCCTTGCAGATAAGGCTGGTTAGGTTTATGGGTCAATAACTCCCAGGCTGAGTTGATGTGAAGATAGTTTTATTTCTGCATGATACCAAACTGACATGCATTGCATATCACACAACATTTGATATTCATTTATGTAGTATAGTTGATATATATGTGAAAAAGTACTGAAACACCAGGGTTACAGTGCATTGGGGAAGCAACACATGGCTGCATTGTAGATAAGTGGCAAATTGTTAGATAGGGCCTTCATTTTCTTATGTTTCCATATGCAGTTTCATGGCATAAAGAGTAAATGGACAGTAAACAGCGCTAATACATGATAATAGTGACTTTGCATAGTGCAGTGGGTTTCTGCAGAGGGTGGCAAAGTGCTTGCACATGTGAGATACACATTTGCATTACTTTTCCTGTTTGCACATAGTTAAGCAGTGTGTAAACGCGAGACACATTGCTAAACATCTTAGTATTGAGTCTATAAAATACACCTGCTGCTTAGCTGACTCTGTGGCAGCAGGTGTAAATGCATTGATGCATTTATTTTTGAGCCCAGATGATACTTGGTTCAAATCCAGGTGTATCTAATACTTTTAAATAAACAGTGATAATGAAATGACATGAATTCTTTATAGTACATGTGTTGCTGTGTGTTAGCATAGCGCAGCATGGTTAAGCGGCATTGTGCAGAGGTAACCACAACATTGTACAGCTGCTCAGTTGCTTGGCATTGGTGTGTGATGCCAAACTCTGCACAAAGAGGCCAAAAGGTGAAGGGATCCATTGCTTATTCTGGTATTTATGTGTGTTGTGTGTGATTCTGTTTTTTTACCAGATTAAAGGTGTTAAAATTGGGTAGATTGGAAAATGGTGAAATGGGGAGCAAGCAGGGGGAAGAACAAAGAGAAAGGAATACAGGAATGTGCTGGAGAGAGATAAAGAAATAACCATAACTATCCATTTCTTCAATGGTAAAAACTGATAATATGTGCAGAATATTAGCTGAATTTGGATTGTCACCTCCACAGAGAGGGGTGACAACAACATATTTATATTGTGTAGCCAATTGGACCGAATCAAGTGTGTCAAGATGACATGTGTGTGAAATGGAGAGCTATATATGGGACAATATTTTTTTGTGGAAGAGGTGCCATTTTTTTAAACTTAGTAAGAAAAGAATGCTGGGTAAGGGATGTAGGCACTTCTGGGTAGATAAGTTGAGTAGGTGAGGAAGCAAATACAAACAAACAAGACAGTATAAACAAAAGTGAGCTATTTCAATAATTGGCTTAGTTTTTGGTGTCATTCAAGGGATCCAGTTTCTGTCAGCCTGGGATGACATGGTTGACAAACCTCGCTAGTTTTCCAGAGATGGTTTGCACCTGGCACTGCTAGACTTTTGGTTATTGACAAAGGCTCTTGCCTCTCCCATAGTGCCTTTTTAGGCAAAGTCTCAAAAACAAAATTGCTGATGTGAAAATTGCCAATCATAACAAAATAAGGGTTATGCTGCTAAACTAAGCTAGGGGCTTAAACCAAAAATGCACACCCTGTAAGCACTCCTATCACTGGAGGATGTAGATGTCTGTGGAGTCAAAGAAACTTGGTTCAAGGCCTTAGAGAGTACCCCGGCCTTGCAAGGCTATAATGCCTTCCATACCTTCAGACTGCAAAATGCACATGTGAGAACCAAAGGAGGTGGTGTTTCTATCTATATTAGAGATAAATTCACCTCCTGACTAGTTAGACAGGGCAACTCCATGGAGTTACTCCAAGTTCAGATTATTGTGGGTAAGATCCCCATTTAAGTCATAGCTAGTTATAGATCCCCCTCCATGAATCATGATGCGCACAAGGCCTACTTAACCAAACTGGAGTCACTCCAAATATAGCAAAACACTCTGCTCATGGGGGATTTCAATTATTTCACCATCAACTAGGAAACCTAATTTAGCCCTAACTCTCTAGTACAAAAGTTCCTTTACTTTGTTAACTCAAATGCCCTGGAAAAATTGTTTAAACCCTAACAAGAGGAACAAACATACTAGAGCTGGTCCTCACTAACATGTCAAACAGATGCACCACCACAACTGTCAGACCCTCATTAGTTAAATCTGATCACAAATCAGTTTCCTTCAAACTGGCACTAACACCAGAACTCAGAAAAGGTGAAGTCAGAGTAAAAAAACTTCACCAAGGCAAACTATACCCTCCTAGGGGAAGGTATAAATTCATTCCAAGCCCCACCCCCATCTGGAAGTGGTAACTACACCAAAGCTTATACTAAAGCCCTATACAGTCATTTGTATAAGTGTATAGACTCAGCTGTTACAGAGAGAATCAAAGCCAGAGCCCCAAGTAAAAACAAGTCACCCATCCAGCATCAACAAACTTTACAACAAATACAAAAAGTTGCGGTCTAAGAAAATTAAGGTGAGGCCTCAGCAATGGAAAAGCACTCTCCACAGCCTCAACTGGCAAATAAGACAACATGTCAAATCCTCTAAGGGTAACTTTGAGAAAAGCTTAGCAACCACAGCCAAGGATAACCGTAAGGCCTTTTACAGCTATGTACGCAGCCTAAAAGGTAGGACCCAAGCATGTGCCAAAATAGTGACTAATGGTATCATACAGACTGATCCCATAGAGATGGCAAACCTGCTGGTGGATAGATTTGACAAAAATTTCACTCCCTTATCTCCTCCAGACTTATCACAAACCTTACTCCCAACTTCCCTTCACCCTATATATCTAAAGAGCAGGTCATTAAGGCCTTGTCTAAGGAAAAAAAAAACACATGGGAACAGATGTCATCCCAGGCTGTCCTAAACAGACTAAAATATGAACTACCATTACCATTAAGTAAAAATAAAAACGGTGATGGTAGAAATCAGAAAACAGTTTTAATTCACCAAGGTTAAGTGCTTTCGTTCCTTTACTTACAGAACTTCATCAGAACCATTTAAAATAAATCCACAAACATTTAAATATCCATTCCAAATTCTAAAACCCACTCATCGATTACTTAATTACTCTGAAATCATAATTCTTTCATTTTAAAATAGGATTTAAAGAAATAGATTCATTTAAGCCAGGATACACTGCTGCATTCCTTAGCAATTGCCATTTCACTTCACTACAGCTTAAATGTTCATCTAAAACACATCCTTGTTGATCCAAAACTACCTGTTCTAATACCACAAAATAAAATTTATGAGTGTTGTATTCACAAATGTGTTTAAATAAAGCATTTGTATCCTTGCATTTTTTCACATCCAACATATGTTCATATATGCAACTTTCTCTTGGTTTTACCTATGTAAAATGCAGGACACATCTGGTACTGTTCCAGATAAACCACATTTTAACTACAACGTGTATAATGGCCTCCAACATTATATCTTACATTTCTAATATTACAAAAGTTATAATTCATAGGATTATTTTTCCTCTCTAAAAATTATTTTAAAGATTTATTAGGTCTAAAAACAATTTTTGTAGTAATATCCCCTAAAATCTTAACACAATCCCTATCCTGGGCAATCAGAGGCCAGTTCTTTATAATGACATTTCTGACAGAATTACTATCAACTGAATAGGTAGTTACAAATAATTCATTTATAACAACCTCATTTTTTTCATTGATATAAGAATCTGCCAACAATTCTGGTTGTTCAAAAGGATAGGAATATAAGTTCCCAATTCCCTTTTGGCAAGTACCTCAGTGTTAATTGCACATAGAAATCTTTCAGGGTAACCTCTAGCTAAAAATAATTCCATTAATTTATCTACCTCTACATAAAACATATTTAAATCTGAAATCTTTCTAGCTAATAGAACCGGTTGGCCTTTCACAATAGACTTTTTTTGATATGTAGGATGCCAACTGGAAAAGTGTAAATACGAATTAGAAAAGGTGGATTTACGAAAAATGTTAGACACAAATCTCCTATGTAATTTAGCCTTAGTTAATGCCACATCTAAAAATGTAATTTTTGTGGTATCAAAATGATTAGAAAATTTTAAAAAATCCACTGTCTGATTAATTCTGAAAATATTTCCAATTTTTCCATTCCACCATTCCAAAGGATGAATATCTCATCCCAAAAAAAAAAAAAAAAATATATATATATATATATATATATATATATATATATATATATATATACATATATATCCCAACAATTGGCGAAACTACTGTTAAAAATAAATTTCTCTTCCCATTTGGCCATAATGAGATTAGCAAATATGGGGGCACAAGCCTTAATTACTCTATTCAATCACAGCCTAACCACAGGCTTTTTTCCTGAGGAATGGAGAACAGCAACAGTTATTCCCCTCCACAAAGGGCACTTATTAACAGACACAGGGAATTATAGACTCATAAGTCTGACCAGCCTCATCTGTTAGACCATGGAATGTATCATCATGGACCTCATAAATAAAGACATAGGCGACCCCAAACCTTTTATCTGACCCAATTCAGCTTTGTCCAGGGCAGATCCTGCCTGTTAAACCTGGTGGATTTCTTCAAAAATGTGACCAGGGCCATCAACAAGGGCAAATCTGTGCACACAGCATACCTCAACTTGGCCAAGGCCATTGACACAATCCCACACTCAGGCATTACCGATAAACTTAGCAAACTGAATGTAAACCCCTTTGTTGTAGGAGAGGTTGCCAACTGGCTCACAAACCAGTCACACACTATCAAAGTGGGTGACTCCACATCAACCAGCAGACCTGTCACCAATGGGGTGCCAAAAGTGTCAGTGCTGGCCTCTACTGTTTGGTATATACTTTTCAGAAGTTCAGGCCAAAACTAAGGGGCTTTGGCTGACCAAGTTTGCAGACATTGAATCCCCAAATAATGTCGGTATACTTCAGGAGGGTCTTACGCAGACCAATGACTGGTGTCTTAGTCACCGTATCAAACTAAATGCAAAGAAATGTATCATCACTCCCGTCGGTAAAAACAATGTCCCTTCAGACTATCAAATTAACAACAATACCCTATGTACCTAGAAAGTGGTAAGGGATCTGGGATCACATGTAGACTGAGACCTTAACTTTGACCATCATGTGTCTACTGTAATAAGGAGGATTTCTACGTAGCACACTTGATTAACAAAGGCATCGCCTCTAGAGCAAAGAAGGTTATAACCCCTCTCTACTCATCACTAATCAGGCCCATAAAGTACCTGTCATTATACTCAGTATTGTATAGACTTCTTAGGGGAGACTTATGCCTGGCTTACAGAGCAATCTTTGACCAAACCTAATGAATTTATCGCACATCCGTAAATCAAATGGAACCAGAGCTAACTATTCCAGGGACCTAAATATGGCCTGTGACTTGAATAGGACATGCCAGAGGGACAGACTAGTCTCCTGGTGACTACAACACCTTTGAAATAGACTGCCAATTTATGTGAAACACAGCATCTATGACACTGTTCAAAAGGAATCCTGACGAGTGGATGGGGCACCATACATTCTTACTGGTGATAGCTTCCACAACCCTCCTGGACATGGGCAGTCATTACTAAATACAATCCTGGGTATTGACTAGAGTATATATTGTCACTGGAATGAAACAACTAGGCTTGAAATGACTTCTGGGTCGATAGCCTAGTAACCTCTTATGATTCTATGATCCTAAGACACAGGGACAGTGAAGGACACAAAAAGTTGGGGGACACCATGATTGGGGTGAGGGAGGGGACAGCACATGCCATGCCTGTCAAACATGGAGACAATGTGAATCAAGTCCTCACCCAATAGATTGTCATCACTGTCCCCTTAATCTGCTGGTGGCTGGAGTGCTTGATGTCTTCTCCTCCTATGTACCATGAGGGAGAGCAGCCTCTCCATCCAGCATAGATGTGGACCAATGGTGTGGTGCACGATCCTACACACCAACCATGGCATCTCCCAGTGGGTGATGAAATCCCCATCATTGCCACTGCTCCTAGAGGGTACCACTGTACCAGCTTCTAGGGCAGTACTACCTGAGGGCCCAGGTAGTGCAGGGACAGCAGAGGCAGTGCTACCAGGTTGGGTCCCAGACATGCTGGTCATCAGTGCTGGAGCTGGTGGAGTGGGGGCAGGCTGATTCACCGGGGCTGACCTACCCCACTGTGCCATGTAGCATTTAATAATTTGGCCCACATGGATGACATGGAGACATTTTGATGAGACATAACAGAAAATAAAAAAGATAGATAAGGGGTGGGGTGAGAGAAAAAAAGATAAAATTAGTACCATCTTATGTAACATACAATGCATTAACATAATTATGCAACTATTTTATCTGAAGTATTACATTTAAATATACTTTCTAACAAGTACACACTGTGCCTACAGATTGCTGAAAGTAATCTGTGAATTGTGCATATATTGGACATATGCGTTTTCCAGTTATATAGATTGCATTTGACAGCAGGGCATTTATGCCACTTGTATAGAGATTAATTTAATGTAAATAAAAGTAAAGAAATGCAGTAATGTATAGTCGTGACTCCATGGTATTTGAACCCAGAACCTCTGTCTACAGTCTTATATTTAACTCCTAAAGTTGGTTTGCATTACAGATTAATGCAGGCATAAATGCTTTTACAGTTAGGATATGCCTGCTCAGTTTGCTACAACTGTATAAAAAAACTATCTTTAACTTTTAAAGCTACAATAATACTCTCGTGCTGCATACATACCGTTTCCCTTCAGTCTCTCTATTTGAGCCGCATGAGCACATTGGTTAATCTCTATGTTGGCATTAGCTGGGGGAAAAAACAGAAAAGAACAGAATAGCATTATGCGTACCAGTCTTGCCTATATTTAGCTTTCTAAGTATTTCAGGTGCTCTCTTATTGTCATACTTACACAGCTGTGGGATGTCCACAGTCTCAAAATCAACAAATGGTTGAGGGTATCCCTTTTGCACCTCTGTATGTCATCAAAATGATGTCTACAGTATTCTCCAGTGCGCAAGATGCCAGTACCACTGGATGCAGCCTGAGCCAAACTACTCCATGCCTCAGACTTTTACTGGGGGCCAGAACAGTCCCCCTGCAGAAGCCTTTGGCTGTGACACTTTACCAGGAGTCTAATAAATACCCTGGACTCCTGGACAATCCAACTCTTGCCCTAAACTGGGCAGCTTCCCCACTAACTCCAGCCATGTATAACACCCAACCTAGAGCAATGAAAAATGATGCTTTCTCACCATTCTAGTTATCATGTTTACTGATAGTGTGGAAACCTGAGCAACAATGCCAACAATATTAGAGTGATGACATAAATATTTGAAATATTTTATTTATTTATTTATTTATTTATTTGCAGTTGGTTTACCAGGATAGTCCATTGGGCCAAGATGAACCCGTTTTCAATGGAGTCCTGGGGAGAAAAGCTCCATTAACAAGGTTATATAGTTATACAAATATAATAAAAGATTAGCAATCAAGTTATCAATACAATACAATTACACTGTTAGAGCAATCAAGTTATCAATACAATACAATTACCTAACCTTAGTTTGAGAGGTGTCTGGTGATGTAGCTTGGAAATATGTGCTGAAAAGTGGAAGGTAACTGTTAGGTGAGTTATGTTTGCAGACATGCACTGGGGGCATAAATGTCATGACCAGACACATTTATCTTTGGCTTTATACAATGATACAATTGATTTTTTAAGTGTGGGATTCAAACCTAGGCATAAGTAGCAAATCATTTTCTTCCATAGAGTTGATTTTCCATCTTTGCCACATAAGTGCTGCTCAGAAATAGTCAGGAATCATTTACAGTATAAATACAGCTGACAGTTTGAGGTGTTACAAATGTATGTGCGTGAACTAACAAGATTCTTGTATATGGATCCAGTTGCATATGCGTCTTATTTAATTGTGAAGGCCATGCAAGTCCAGATAGCAGAATTATACTTACAGAAATATATTAGACAGTATATCCTTAGTCATACATCTGAAAACACACTAAGGCTATCTTATGCCTCATACATATAATTCATATCAGCTCAACTTTCTAAAGTGTTATAAGTGAGAGTGAATATAATGGCAAATGGAACAACAATAAAAATGCCTGGAATGCCCTGTATTAGAACCCAGGACCATATGTATGGTAGTCCTACACTTACACTTGTTGCCACAAGAATGTTGAAATAATACTTGTCTATTTTATAGCTCATTACTATGAACTGCACTGCCACAACAGTAAAAATAGGTTGCACACTGTGTACTAGAACCCAGGACCATGTGTACTCCAACCCTACACTTACACCTGCTGCCACAGGAGTAGTTACTTGACAGCTCCATAATTTCCTACTCTATTCTCTGTGTTAATCGCTATACAATGCCACTTAGCATGTTTGCTCGATGCCCAGCATAATTAATTGAATGCATCCGTTTTCAGTTGTTGGCTGTCTGCACCATGACTGCAGCTGTTGGGGAACCTTGCTAAATGCAGTGCAATGCCACCGGAAAGCAAAATGTGCAACAATGTATTCTTTTTGACCTTTGTACTTTTAAGATGCCCTGTCTGCAGGTGTTCTGTCTATGTGGGCCACTAGTCTAGTTTGTGCACTGCTAAGCATCGTGCAAAGAATATAAGCACAGCCTAACCTGACATTCATTTTCACAGTTTCTCTTGTTTGCACTATGTCACACACCACACAATGGCCAAAGAAATTAAAATAAAAGGGAAAAAATAGTTGAAATGATGAGAACCAGTTTATGATATAAACACTATCAAATGTTTGTTAGTACACATGAAATGTTTTTACATAGGTCTGGATTTAAAGTCTTACTCCAATGAACCTTCAAAACATAGTAAGGATGCTTTATCCCTCTTTGCCACACAAACAGCTTTGCAGCAGAGAACTGAAATCATTCTGCATACAACCAACTGCAACATAATTCACAGTACTAAGAAACCACATAACAGTTCTCTGTGTATGTATAACAAATAAAGGGTAGACTGGCTGTTAATGAGCAGAACTTGTGAATTGTGTGCTGCTTACTTACATTTCCAGCCTTGATAAAAATTACTTATATACACTTTATAAGTCTAACCTGACACACCCACTGGAGGTAGGGTAGAAAGCACTGCTGTCATGTTTCCCTTCTCCCTACCAGTAATCATTCACAGTTGCAATCCATTAGTAACAAACACTGAGGGAGTGCCTGCACTATGTTTACATGTGCTACCCGGAGCCAAAAGTTTGGGATTCAGCAATTCTAATGAGTTCATACCTCATTTGCATCTTCACCATGCTAACAGCTGTGAATCTACACCATAAAAAGGCAACCATGTAGTTAGGGAACCTGAAGGTGAGGAGAATTACTTATATGGAGAACACAGAACAGGCTATTACTTTGGGATACGTATGCTTGCCTTTTTCAGCTATATACTGCAGATGCTGAAATGTCATTTAAGAAAAATCTGTTTCATATTTATATAAATATATTAATTAGAAAATGCTACTATTATCTGTATGCATTACTTAGAAGTGTACTGATGGCATGAGCATGTTTGTCAGGGCATTTCACAGGTATACATAACTGGCAATACCTTAAAGTGGAATGTTCTGTATTAAATCTGTACATATTTCAGGGACAGTTTATTTCATAGCACTTTTAGCATTTCACTGATGGTTTGTTAGCAAAATGTGTCATTTGCCTGTTCCTTTGCAGGTGGGGGAGCAAAGCTGCATTTCTGTTTTGGCACAAACAAGGATATGTTGCTACTGTTACTCTCCATTGTTTTGCATCCAGCCATGCTTTGTGTGTGAATGTAATATGTTACCACTACAAAATTCTTTTTGTTCATATTTCAAATATCTAGACTGTTTTATGTTTCTCCAGTGGGTAGTACTGAAATGCTACCTTTTCTGTTTTATCTGGGAACAGGCATTTTTTTAGTTATGTGATACTTATGTGTATTATCTTTCTGTTGTGTTTTAGGACACCTATGACTATGGCACCCAGGTGTCTCAATCCCCAAAAAACACCCTTCAGTGACCCTGAGAATCAGATCATTGTGGAAGCTCGTAGGTGACATGATTCCTTTCTGCTTGAGAGATGACGTGGCGATATGTCAGGCAGAATGCAAATTTGGCAGCAGATAGTTGCAGATGTGAATGCAGTAGGAGGCCACAGCAGGACATATGATCAGTCACACCATAGGGCCACTGATATGATCTCATTTGCACTGAGGAGAGCAGCTGCAGTGGCTCATAGTAATGGGTACCGGAGGGGTGTGCCCTACTACAGATCCACCATTAACAGCAAATGAAGAGTTCCTCCTATCCACTGTCAGGGATCTGTACAGCACCCAGGAAAGTGCAGAACAGCATGTCCTTGACACTGGTGCTACTGTTTCAGGGATAGCAAGTATGTCCCAGGAGGAAATTCCAGGTAGGCTTATGTATCACCATTGTTAAATACTCTTGTATTATAAAATATTTACATCAATACGTTAAGTCTGTTTAACAAAAAGAATGTTGGGAGGGATTGTAGATTGCTACAGTTAACAACACATTCTGACTGATTACACATGGGCTTAGATTGGACTTGTCATCCAAGTTCTTGTTGAAAGCATAGTTAATGGACATGTAAAGAGCAAAAGTTTTACCCCCTTTGTTACTGTTAATTGTGATCATGTTGGCCTTACTTTTTGCTTAACTTCTTCCAGGGCCATCCAGCATAGGGAGCAGACTATCATCTGCACTTGGTAAGCCAAACCTTTTTATGTCAGTACTGATGGGCAGTTAAAAGAAATATTTAATTTGTGATGTTGGTGTCAGGACTGTTGTGTGTATTGCTGTACTGTCTGTAATAGTGACACCACTGTTAATTTGTTAGTGTATATTGGACTATAGTAGTGTAGGTATTGATTTTTCCTGTGTTTATTGTTTATTTTCACAGGTGTTCCTGACAGTGGAAGTGTGGGACTTCTATCACCTGATGTCAGAGTATCAGCAGACTCTGATGATGATGGTGGCCAAACAGAGGCAAAGTCAGGGGGTTCCAGAGGTTGAATCTGACACTAAGGTTGATATACAGCCATCCCCTGTAATTCCGTCAGACACAGCCAGTAGGCCTATGCCTACCCATTCCAGTGAGCTCACAGATATTGAATAGGTGGAAGGTGAGACAATCAATCAGGGAACTGTGGTTACTGTGGCTTCAGTGCCTGTTGACTCTGGCCATAGCCAAAGTGTGGGTGAGGTGCCATGCAGCAGGGTTGTTAGGGGTGCTCAGAGGAGGCCTGCTGTCCAACCTCCACCTGACCAAGGTGTCTCTTCCTGTGACACTCAAGTATGCTTAGGGTCATCATGGAGACACAGGTACGTTCCCATAGGTCCTCCACAGAAATGCTTAGGGATGCAGATGTGACACAGGCTGACATGTGTAACTGCCTCCACCATGTTGCCAATTCAATGTATCTGATGACTGACATGTTGAAACGTCTGCTGGGATTGGGACGGCATCCTTGTGGGCATAGGTCAGTGACATCATCTGCTGTTAGCCAACGTGGTTGTGGCTGCTCATGCTCCCATAGTGGCATTGCCTTCATTGCTCCATCAGTAGTTGAGCTGTCCACACCCAGATGTGGTAGGCCATGGGGTCATGGTCCTGGGCATCCTTGTGAGGGGAGCTTGTTCAGCAGACATCAGTCATGTTCAAGTAGCAACAGTGCATCTGACCATGTGCATGGACATGCCAGTACAACTCCTGGCAGAGCCAGTTCTTGTGGTTGTGTATGACAATGATGAACTGCCACCTATACCATGCATGACTCACACCTGTCTGACATACCAAGATGTAGAGCTACCACAGAGCTTGGCTGTGTTCATGCAGACACTCACACACCAATTTCACCTGGAGGACTCCCCCCCAAACACACACCAGTTACATGGTTCATCCATGAAGCTTAAAACTAATTTTGTCTCACTGACCATTTGTTACTTTATCCGAATGTCTGCCTGCTTCTCTTTCTTACTCACACACATTCACCGACCTTTTGTGTTAGCCTAGGCTTCCTGCCCCCCAAACAACACCCTGTGCAAGTGATGATAACTGTATCATATCCCTGTTTGTTATCCTTTGGATTCAGGGATACATATGCTTTGTGTCTGATGCTCAGGGTGCATAGCTGGCTTAGTGCTTAGTTTATCTGCATTTGTGATGTTGAATTGTTAATTGTACCTTTGACTTATATTGGTCTTAGAAAGTTAGACAGCTGGTAGCATCACCCTTTTTTTGCATTAGTATTATTAACGATCTTGTGAGGGTTGTGAAGTCTGAAACTGAAATGTGTTTCATTACTTTCTAACTTCTCTCTTTAATGATTTTCCAGTACAAACGTATGGTGCTAACCTGAGCGCATGCAGTGATCATCAGTATTTGTGAGAGGTATGACTGTGTGAATCTTTGATGCCCGAGGCCTACTAATTGATAATGGACACATATAGTCACATGTCTTTGCTGTCACATGTTAAAGTCATTTATGTACAAATCCGTCACCTTTTACTTGCTTAGATTACTAAGTAACAACATGCAAGGATATGCCAGTCATTCATATTATTACACAATACACTCCAGGTTCAACACTTACCTTGTAAATCCAGCAGTTGCAACAATTTTAGTTCAGGGCTGACTGTCTGATGCTAGCAGTACACAACCATTACATGGGTAGGTAAAAGTTGTGACAGTTCTCTGGCATCAATGATACTATATGTATGTGAGTAGGAGGAAGGTTTTAGTGCTTTAGGTGGAGAGTGAGTATGCTATGCATTGTTTCTTAGCCAATGCAAGGGCATATTGAGCACACCTACATCTGCCTACACCAACAGCAGCTGCTGGTTCCCCCTCTGAATTCTCACCAGCATGTGGCTGTGATGACCTTGCCATTGATGATGGGATGTGTGCCCCTTCCCCTTGTTGATCCTGCTGCAGCTGTTTTCTCAGGATGATGTAACTCTGACTGTCCTTCTCTGTCCAACCTGATCTCCTGGTACACCACTCCCCGTTCCCAGCGCAGTTCTGATAAACTCTTTCTACAAGTCTATAAACCCAATATTAACATATGTAAATACTTTATAAGCACTCCATCTCCCTTATTTGGAACAATCTTCCATTCAATATTAGAAGTCATACCTCTCTTCCTAACTTCAAACATGTCCTTATTTTGTACCTCCATAACAACCCTATATGTACCTGTAACCATCCTACTTAACTCCTCCCTTTCCATATTCCCATTTCTCCACTAGACTTATCATTAAGACCTTTTTCCTCTTTCTTATCTTACTTTATCCAATCTGCTCCTCTTTCTATACCCTCCCTCTTTTTATAATTTACTTTATCCTACTGCTCTTCTTTCTATACCCTCCCTCGTTATATAATTTACTTTATCCTACTGGTCTTCTTTCTATACCCTCCCTCGTTATATAATTTACTTTATCCTACTGCTCTTCTTTCTATACCCTCCCTCGTTATATAATTTACTTTATCCTACTGCTCTTCTTTCTATACCCTCCCTCGTTATATAATTTAATTTATACTACTGCTCTTTTTTTTTCTCCTCCCTCTAGATCAGTTCATTCCTCCTCTACTCCTATCTTCTTTTGCACTTTCCTTCTTCTGACCTTGTATATAGCTATGTACTATTCTTTTGATTACATTTATTTTTTCTTATCCATTGTATCCATAAGTTTGTTTTGCTCTTTATATTGTTAACTTGTCTCTATTTGTATGTGTTTTTATGTTTTGTTTGGGGCTTTTCCCCTCGGGTCTCCACTGAAAATGGGCAATTTCCTACCCAGTTGGACTAACCTGGTTAACAAATGTGAAATAAATAAATAAATAAACAAACAAACAAATAAATAAATAAATAAATAAATGATGTTGTGTAGCATGGCACATGCAGTGAATATTTCAGTACATGTATGTGGATTGTACTGCAGGGCTCCCCCAGATATATCTAGGCACCGGAACCTTGACTTCAGCAGCCGAAACACATGTTATGTGATATTTCTGGTTTGAGCATGTGGCTCATTATGGCATTCTTCAATAGGTGTGTGTGCATTTCTGATGGGCGTCATCAGCCATGGTTCCAGTGCATAACCTGCATACCCCAGCAAATGACCCTGTGGGATATCTCCCCTAGTGAACATCTGATACAGCTGGGAGGTGTGCCAGATATACGAGTCATGATAACTGCCTGAGTTGCCAGCACACATGTTCAAAATTATTCCCTTGTCATTACACATGACTTGGCAGTTAATAGAGTGGAAACCCTTTCTATTTATATAGAGGCTTCCCAGTTCCCCCAGTGGTGCCTCATTTCTACATGTGTGCAATCTATGGCACTCAGTACTTCAGGGTAGTGTGCTACAGGCTAGAACTCCTGCATATTTCTGGCCCTGTCCTCAGGAGTACAGGGAAAATATATGTCATCACGGGTATGTTGGAACACAGCATTCAGGAATTGATGGAGGATCTTGGATGCTGATGCCTCTGACACCACCCGGAATGTGCCCTGTTGGTCTCTGAAAGGTACCTGTAGCTAAAATTCTAAGTGCTACACATACCTTTGTCTCCACTGGGATGGGTTCCCCTTGGTTTGCCCTGGCTCTTGAGTTGAGGACAACAGAGGTTGCAGAGTTACTGTAGTGTGTCTCTATCCACCCTGTAGTGCTCTACAATTTTCACATCATGTAGATTGTGATAAGTTAACCAGGGTCTGAAAACTCTTCTTGGCTGTGGTCTATTAACAGCAGCAGCACCATAGACTTCAGCCTGTTGCACATACACATGAATTAAAGCAACAGCAGCCTTTAACATTGTTTTTGTGTAGTCTCCTTTCCACGGCTGTATTCCAGTAGGTTTTGGAATTTGGAGGGAAAACCATCACTGAGTCTACACAGTTACTTTATAGCTTGTTGAATAGCTCCTCCATCTCGGATTGCTTATTTAGCATACAATCCAGCTGCTTATGCTGTAATTAGCATGCTGTGGTGTTTACCTTGTTTATGCAGCTCTGCGTGGCACTACACACAGTGTAGAGCTGCTTACTGAATCTAAAACAGTTTGCTGCTGTGTAGGCTTTATTGAATCTGGCCAACAATGTATTTCTTTGCCTGAGTGGGCCTCTTTTGGGAATCACTCAGTACTCTGGAGCCATAAGAAATAGGCTGACCCTGTTGTAGTAACACTGATTCAGTATGTGATTGACTATAATCAGCTTGCAGCACAGCAACTTTGTTATATCATAGCAGTAAAGACAAGAAGGCTCAGTCATTTTTTTTTTAATTGAGAAACTTTTTGTCAGTGCTACACCAAGTCCTCTTAGAGTAGCTTTCTGAATTGTATCGACACCTTAAGAGATTAGGTATAAATATTGCACCATAAGTAAAAGCCTCAAAATGTTTAATGGCATCCACTTATGAGCAGCAGCTCTCATGTTTTCAGTATCTGTTTGGGTATCTTGAACCATTAAAATATGCTACAAACATCTGGCAGTATTCTCTATTTACTTTTGGTTTATTTTGCCACAGCCAATCAAATATATATATATATATATATATATATATATATATATATATATATATATATATAAATACATATATATATATATATATATATATATATATATATATATATATATATATATATATATATATATATATATATGAGTACAATGCCCCATTTGGCATTACCTCACTAGACACCTGCAACAACTGGAGAGGCTGCAAAAGTACCTCACAAAGATGATTCTAGGCCTTAAACACTTGTCCTATATGGACAGACTCAAAAAACTCCAACTATTCTCTGTCTGATATCGCCTACTTAGAGGTGACCTCTGCTTGACTGACAAAGCCATGTCTGACCCAGTTCTGTTAGAAATGCTACATTTAAAGAAATCTTTATCCCTCCACACCACATGCTTCAGAGACCTCAACCTCATTACCACAATCAACAGAACATGCTGAGGGACAGGTTCATAACCCAGAGACTACCCATGCTATGGAATAGATTTTCCATACATGTCAAACAGGGCACCTCACTGGTCATCTTCAAGAAAAATCTTGATGAGTAGATGGGAAATAGAAAATTCACCCTGGGGATCACTGCAGTGGCTCTACTCAACAGAGGCACTGGGAACTAATGTCGGGTGGCACGATGCCAGGGTAATCCTATGGGCTAGGGTTGTAAAGGCTTCAGGGCCATTTGCCTAGTACACACCTATTAACAGATATATATATATATATATATATATATATGTATATATATGTATATATGTATATATATATATATATATATATATATATATATATATATATATATATATATACATATATATGTAGTAGTTTCTTTCAGTCTCATGTTGTGATAGTCCTTGTAATCATCCCAAAATAAAATGACATCTGTATTGTCAACAATGCTTTCCAGATCTTTAGTCAGGGGTGGCCTGTGCTATTGGACTGCAGCCCCCTCAACTATAAAATAAAGAAAAAAATAAAGAAATAAAAAGAAAAACAAAATTAAAACAATCACGGACTTTCGCGCATGTACACTAGTCCGGACTGCTGCTGAGACAGTCTGGAGCATGCGCAGATTGTCTCAGCAGCAGTCCTGACTCAGAAACATAAAGAATGGAGCTCCCAGAACTCTATGCAGTTTTAAACTGCATAGACTGTCCTGGAACTCGCTGGGCCAGACTGCAACATCAGCAGTCTGGAATTCATTGGGCAGGGTCTGGATTGGAGTTTGCTGCAGTCTCGTCGGGCGGGGTCTGGTGTGGATTTGCGCGGGTTTCGTAGCTTACTCAGGATTTATGGTGGTTTGCTACAGGGATTTGGAAGATCTAGTGTGTGTGTGTGTGTGTGTGTGTGTGTGTGTGTGTGTGTGTGTGTGTGTGTGTGTGTGTAATATACTGGTGGTTAGACTCATGGTGGTGTGGTAGGGAATACCTCAGGCTTGAACCCTGTATCTTGTATGCAGTTGTTAAAGACCTGAATTCCCTACCCACCACCATTTGTAAAATAATTGCAGATTTTTGCCTCATATTTGATCTGATCTGTTCCTCATAATATCTGTGGTTTGTAAATGTTGCAATGCTTGATATTTGATGGTGCAGTGGTAGCATTGTTGCCTCACAGCTGCAGGTTATCAGGTTTGATTCTTGGCTGGGGTGCTTTCTGTGTGGGGTCTGTATCTTCTCTCTGTGTTTGTGTGGGTTTGCTTTTGTGTCCTCCCATGTTACGAAGACATGTCTGCATTATTTCTTCCTGGGCCTCTGCTGAAAATTGTTTTTTTGTTCCAAGTCAGACTGTCCTGATTAACAAATGTTAAATAAAATTGACAGGCATTTCAGACTTCAGGTTTCTGAATGTTTAATTCCTTACATATTTGATGGTGCAGTGTTGTTGCCTCACAGCTATAGGTTTTCTGGTTTGATTCTTGGCTGGGGTGCTTTCTGTGTGGAGTCTGCATCTTATCCCTGTGTTTGTGTGGATTTGCTCTGGTGCCCTGCCATTTTACAAAGACATGTGTCTACAGTATTTCTCCCTGGGCCTCTGTTGAAAATTGTTTTTGTTCAGTCAGAAGTAAAATTGACAGGCATTTGAATTTCAGACTTCATATTCTTCAGAAAATACATAGTAAAACAACTTTTTTATTCTAGCAATAAATATATAGTAACACAACCTTTTATTATAGCAATTTTCTAAGTTTATAAGATGACTATTTGAAATTTGTCCTTATTTTTGGGACTGTATTACCCTGTTATTGGCTTTGTCCAGGTTTTTGTGCTAAGGTTGACAGCTATGGCAAGAACTGAATTCACTGAATATGTTTGAGGGCTGTATTCCCTCATTACTGGGTTTGTCCAGGTGTTTTGTGCTAAGAGGTTGACAGCTATGTGAGAACTGAATTCATTAAATGATAGCCATTTAAGTTTCAGTCTTCCTCTCTTTCACAAAGCAGCTGATTTGGCATAGTGGTATGTTGCTCTGACTGTTTTGCACAGGGACCTTGGCAGTAAAATGTATGGTGGTAACACAGCATTTTTCTTTCACAAAGCAGGTGATTTGGCATAGTGGTATGTAGTTCTGACTCTTTTGCACAGGGACCTTGGCAGTAAAATGTATGGTGGTAACACAGCATTTTATTCTAGCAGCTTTCCAAGATTATACAAGCAATGTTTAATGTGTCCCTGTTTTTTGCCCTTTTGACCCACCCCAATAAATTTGGCTTTTTCCAGATTTCTTGTGCTGCGAAGTTGAGATGCAGTTGAGTATTGAGTAGATTTTACAAGGAGCTGAGAGCTGCAGGGAAGAGAAGTTTAGTGCTGATTATGCTAAGTCAGCTCGCATTGCTAATAGCACAACAGGTTGTGTACTTGCTTTTGATGCAGAAGGTTGTTGGTTCTACTCCCATAAGGGGTGAATGCTGCCGTGCTGAAAGTTAAGATACTAACTATGAGCCTGTTATCAGTTTGCCATCCATTTCCTATTGCAATATTACTAGCTTATTTTTAATGTAATTTAGGCAATTTATTCCTCAGGGGCATCAGACACTTTATTTTTTGATGAAACCATGAAATATAAAGGTGATTGCTAGCAGCAACCTCTTCATTACAGATTTATTTAACGTGGAATTATTTAGATTACTTTTTTACTACATCAGAGATTGTGCATATTTACTGATAATGGTAGACTGTAGAATTGTGCATATTTACTGATAATAGTGGACTGTATAAGTCTGAGTAGACTTTTATGATGGAAATGTTCTGAATCGGGCAGTTTTGTCATTGGTGAATGCGTTTTGTTTCATTGTTTACTGGAAAAATGTTCAAAGCAATAGGAAGGTGTATCAAAGAGCACATGTATGTTTCATATGCAAGGGGCCTATGATTTGTAATATAAAGGTGATTGCTAGCAGCAACCTCTTCATTACAGATTTATTTAATGTGGAATTATTTAGATGGCTTTTTTACTACTTCAGAGAGTGTGCATATTTACTGATAATGGTGGACTGTAGAAGTGTACATATTTACTGATAATAGTGGACAGTAGAAGTTTGAGTAGACTTTTATGATGGAAATGTTCTGAATTGGGCAGTTTTGTCATTGGTGCATGTGTTTTGTTTCATTGTTTACTGGAAAAATGTTCAAAGCAGTAGGAAGGTGTATCAAAGAGCACATGTATGTTTCATATGCAAGGGGCCTATGATTTGAAAACAGCCCAGAATTAATCTTTATCTGCCACGGGTAAAATGTATTTTCTTTGAATGTGGGTTTCAATGTTGTTTCAATTAATGTGAGTTTCAATGGCAGAAAAGTTTTAATGCCAAGTTTGTTTAGCAGATGTCTTAGTGTTTGTGCTGTAAAATGCAAAATAAAACTTTCAAATGAAGTTCAAATCATCATAGAAGTAAATCAGTATGCACATTAGTGTTTATGGTAAATGGAGTGAAATAGCCAAGTAATGGATCATTGGAATGGCTGCAGGGGGAGGCTCCATTTGACCATGGTTTTGTGAGGGGGAAGGGCGGCAAACTTAGGCAGCCCCATCTGAACCATACCTCCCAACTGTCCAGATTTTCAAAGAATGAATAGATTTTTTGCTTCTTATTTTTGGTTTGTTCCTCATAAAATTTGTGGTTTTCTGGCAAATCATTTAGCAATTAAGTCACTAAATAATGACACACTGAGTTTCAGACTGCATAACCTTCAGAAAAATGTATGCTAAAGTAAGACCTGTTCTATCAACTGTCTCAGTTTATACAAGAGCAATTTTTAGTACTGTTTATATGTTCCCCCAATATATTTGGCCTTGTCCAGATTTATTGCATTAAGAGGTTGAGAGGTACATGCAAATAAATTGCTTTATAGAATTAGGCATAGCCAAACTTCTCAACTGTCCCTGATTTTGGCTCAAAATGTTGCTCTTCCCCTAATAATCCCTCCGCAAAATAGCAACTTTTGGAAGAAAACATGGAAGGTTTATAATTAAGAAATAACTGTAATAATCAGATTACTTTTATTTCAGAAATGCATGTAGATTCTTTTATTTTGTCAGCTGCTCAAGTTAGCAGTACTAATATTAAAGTATCCCTTCTTTGACAGGTTCCCAGCTGCATTGTGTTGCTATTTTATATGTTTACATCTCATTTTTGGTCCATTTTTTATAAAATTGTGTTTTTTTGGCAAATTAGTGACAGATCATTAAAGACTGAAGTTAGTAAATAATGACAGACATTTGAGTTTCAGATTTCATACCATTCAGAAAATTCATACTAATGCAAGACCTCTATTATCTTTCTAAGTTTATAATAGCAATATTTTAAAAATTGTCCTTATTTTTGGGCCTTTGTCCCATTTCTTTGTATGGCTTTGTCCAGATTTCTTGCTCTGAGGTTGAGAGGTATGATAAATGTGTCAGGGCCATCACAAGTCAGCCAGAAACATTTCAAACTGTGACATCCTTGTTGCACCCCACTCCCTCATTTAGTGACTCTGGATGTGTCGAAGCAAGGCAAGGAGTAGTTATGCAGTGTAAATGTGCAGAGTATCCCCCCCCCATTCAAGGTAGACACAAGTACTAGAGTGGCTTTTCATCTGTCCTTGATTTTTACAGAATGGTCTGGTTTCTGTCATATTTTTGTACTGTTGATTTATGCTTATTACTCAAAGTGCCTGTTGCTCTGTGTTTAAGTAGCAATACTTTAATGACCATTAGGTAAGCTTGGCTGAGATTGCAAGATGCAAGTAAGCTTTAATAAGCATACTGTTAAAGAATTGCCAACATTGAAAGCCTTTCTGTTGCCATGTAGAGAATACTTAACTAGATAATGTATAAGCCTTGGGTATTGAAATGCATATGCCAGTATTTGTAATAAAGGACAGGATTACATTAAGCGTCTCGTTACACTTGGAGACTTCCAGTCATCTCTGCAGGCTTTACCCATAAACAGAATGCCAATCGTGTGGTCCATAACCTGTACAGTAATCCTTTTAGTGTGGTCCATAACCTGTACAGTAATCCTTTAAGCAATGTATCTTGAGCTTATTTCTTGTTTGCTTTTCATTTTTTACTTTGATCATGTTTTCCCCATGAAACAAGTAGATGTCAGGCAGCAGGTCTTTTTTTGGATAAGGAACATTTTTACAAGTGGGGCATCAGAGATTTCTACTTTCAGCATGTTACTTGGTACTTTAATAAAGCTGAATATAAATTATAATTAGAACTGCAGTGCAAGAAGTGGTTTGAGCTGAGTGCTGCTTGTTTTTCTTATACTTGATTTTGACTGGCATTCCATTAATGTATTTAAAAAAAAGTAATTTATTTTTTCATGCCTCACAACCTTTTTTGTTTCCATCTAGATATTAAGCTGTCATGCAGCCAATGCATTGAAATATTTTTATTCTTCTACACTTCATTTTGTCTTGATTGGACTCTCATAATGACGGTTTGGCACCCAGGGCAGTATCTTTAGTTTTTGTGGTTTTGAGCATAGCTCCTTCCCTTTCTAGTTGGCCGCACCCCTTCCCATTGACCCCACCCATTCAGCAGTCTCCTGCAGCCCCCCTTTGATTTGAAGTCACCAGCCGCCACTGTCTTTAGTGATTAGTAAGTACAACAGTTCATGTTAAAAAAATCAAATCAAATCAAAATGGCATTCTTGGCAAACCTTTCAACTGTCCAGAATTTAAGAGTGTCTAGATTTTTGCTTCATATTTTGAATCTTTTCCTCATAAATTTGTGTTTTTCTGTCAAGTCATTGATAATTAAAATCACTAAATGATGGCAGGCAATTGACTTTCAGATGTCCTAGCTTTTAGAAAATCCATACTAAATCAAAACTTGTTACTCTAACAATTTTCTGAGCTTATAAGAACAATATTGAAAGTCTGTCCTTGATTTAGGGCCTTTGCCCTCCTCATTATTTTTGGCTTTGTCTGGAATTCTTGCGCTCAGTGTTGAGAGTTAAGGTTCTCAGGAATCTAGTGTAAACAGCCTTAAATTGCCTAGGTCAAGTATGATCTGGCAGAAGCTCTGACTAACATCAACGACTGAAAAATAATTAGTTCTAGTCATTATGGAAACAAGTTTCTATTAATAGTTCAGAATTACCTTATTCAAGTCTTGTGGCTGAATGCATATTTTGATCTTGTCCGGTTTATTTATTTTCACCATATCATTTACGTATTGAGTTGACTCAATATGTTTTGTATTACACCAGTTTTCCCCATACATTTTAATTCTTTCTCAGTTTTCTGTGTCAGTGTTATTGAAATCCTTCTTGGTGCATAAGAAACTGGTGAAATGACTGGATCTATTTTTCTCTTGTATATTGCATTAACTTGGAATATAGCTTAGATCTGTAAATAAATCAGCATATTGTTCAAAAATATCAAATGTGATGCTTCACTTCACATTTGTTTTTGCATCTTTCATAGTTTTCACACACTATTTTTTTTTATTTACTGAATTAGTGGTCTGTAGTGCAGGAAACTGAGAAGACGCATAAAGTCATGCTACTGACTTTTCTGACCATGAGTTAACACCACTGTGTCAGAAAGAGTTATATGTTTATGAAAACAAAACTTAATCTTTTATTTCAAATTATATCAATATAACAATCACGTATTTGGGGCAGAATGGCTTATAAACAGGTGGGTATGATTAAATTACTACAATGTGCAGTTGCTTATTTAGTGTACTAAAGGATAATATGTAATCAGTGAAAACAAATACCTGAGGTTTAATGAAAGCTTAAATTCAAGCAGTTCATAATTCGCATGCCTGCAAAGTAGTCAATATTTGTAGTCATGCAGGAAGTGATTTGTAGGTTCAAAAAGGCAACAGACTGAATGCTCACAAAGCAGATAATCTATACTTCCTTTGAAGTCCAAGTCACTGAATATACTTTCAGATGGAATGTCACATATTGAAAAATTATAGATGTTTAAAATTTATTTTTTCCATTTATATATTATTTGTCAGTTTAGTGATGCTTGTGATTGCAGCAGTGCTGTATTTCAGTCAGTTCCATGTATACGCAGTACGCAGTATTCACAAACAGATCAAGTACATTCACAAAGCAAACTGATGCGAATCAACACGTGAGCACCCAGCACATTTATCTGCATGAGTCACTTGAAAAACTTTGTGCTGTTTTTCCCCTTTTTATTTGTGTACATTTTAGATAAATGCATAGTTTCTGCATTTTTTTTTTGCTGCTGGGTAAGACTTGCTTTCATGAAGGCAACCACAGAGTGAACAGCATGACATCTACTGAAGTGAATGTGTCTTATTTTTAAGTACACCACCTATACATTTTGTTAGGTCTTTTTACTGCTATGCACTTTCTTGGTTGTCTCATATTACACTGTACCCCAATAGACCAGTTCTACTTACGTTTACCAGATTTTTGCTTCATTTTAATTTACAGACACCCAGATATTCTGCAAGCTCCTTCATTTAAATGTTTGCTAAACCTATTTTTCTACATACATTCACAGCTTTCTTCAAGCATGAACCATACCCTGACAAAAACTTTTTTTCTCTGTTCATTTTTACCTTGTGTCTGTTGACCATCAAGCCTCCCCATATTAGACTTGGGCCATTCCTCACCCCCCCTCTTAGGTATATCCAACATGGAAGTGACAGCCGTGTAAGGGGACCATCATCTACACAAAAGATATCAAACCAAACTCGAACAAAGTAAAAGAACCACCAAAATGGAGACAACAAAATCCAGGCACAGAACTATTTAGCACTTTCACTCACTTTATTCAAACTGAGCTTCTTCAGAAAAAATACCTCACTCACTACAAACACTTAAATACAATTATGTCACTGATCACATGACAAAATAACCCAATGGTTAAACTAAAAACTGTTAAATAACTTTTCATAAATAAATATTATGAATAAAATATATACGAATTCAATGTAACCTAAAAATATAAATATACATATAAATGTGTGTCAATTCAATGTTCATACCTAACTTTGTATCAACCAACCATACATAACATAGACTTTATTATAACTACCTAAGTCTTGCTAACTGCAAAAAAACATTTAATATTGATGGTCCTTACAAGAAGACTATCAGCATTAAGTCCATATTAGAGAACAAAAAGGTTTTAGTTCCAATAACAAGATCTACTATGTTGGGGAGCTTCCCATGTGGGCATTGCAAACAGTGTAAGTTCATCAGCAATGTTTCTTGTATTGCGTTTAAACACATTAGAAGGACTTTTTGGGCTAAAGATCATTATACATGTAACACTACTAATGTTATTTATTGTGCTAAGTGTGACTCTTGTAATAGTTTTTATGTAGGTAAGACTATCAGAGCCTTAAACAGAAGAATTTATGAGCATTGCTTAGCCATAAAGAAGAAGCATGGTACCAATGCTTTGGCTGTTCATGCTTCTATTTGCCCAAATTTTAAAAAAGTTTTCTTTTTTTGTATTAGAAAAGGTCAACTCTGATTTATTTATTGGTGATTATAAAATGTTGCTTGAATGTCGTGAATGCTTATGGCAAATATCTTTGGCTGCTGACCAAAAACAGGTCTCAAAGGGACCATCAATATTAAATGTTTTTGCAGTTAGCAAGACTTAGGTAGTTATAATTAAGTCTATGTTATATATGGTTGGTTGATACAAAGTTAGGTACGAACACTGAATTGACACACATTTATATTTTTAGGTTACATTGAATTCATATATATTTTATTCATAATATTTATTTATGAAAAGTTATTTAACAATTTTGAGTTTAACCATTGGGTTATTTTGTCATGTGATCAATGACATAATTGCATTTAAGTGTTTATAGTGAGTGAGGTATTTTTTCTGAAGAAGCTCAGTTTGAATAAAGTGAGCGAAAGCACTAAACAGTCCTGTGCCTGGATTTTATTGTCTTCGTATTGGTGGTTCTTTTACTTTGGGACCATCATCTAGTCAGTTGTGGATGTAATGAATGAATGTCCTTGCCAGCATCCTTGAAATGAGGACATTTCTATTATGGCCTTAACCCGTCTCCTGGACTGTTGTATTATCCATTTCAGCACAGTGGCTACTATGTCTTTGCTTTGTGAGTGCATGCTTTTATGCACTTGCATTGAAGGCTATCATAGTTGTGGCTTGGAGAGCCAAAGGCACCTTCTCATTTTATTTCATCATTTTCCACCACACACTATTCCATCTGTCTGCAGTACTCCATGTAGTTCTCTTAATTCACAGCTCTGAGCCTTGCCTCTGGTAAACAGGTTTCCATAGACTCTTCTGGCCCTAGAATTTTAGTGAAAAGTAAATAACAGCTATATGGCAGATTGTCATTAAACAGACATGTCAGACTGTTGCACTTCAGTAAGCTCACATGAATTAAATTCCTTTTTGCCATTATTTTCAGCAAAGTGAAGAAATATAATGACTTGAGCTTCCTTACTTTCTTCTGCTACACCAGCGGCTTATGGAAGCAATCAGTTTTTGCAGACTGCCTTTTCAGTTTTCTGCCAAGTTATCCCGAAGAACTAAGGCTGTCTGAAGATTAAGAGTATACTTCTGCATTAACATATTATTTACTGCAGTATGTAGCTACTCTCTGAACTTTCATACATATTGTTCTGTTGATTTCTTTTGTTTTCTTTTTATTTTCATGTGTATGGCTGTTTGGCCTGTGTCATAACTAAAAATGGTCTTTTGGACCAGCTCACCTATGCAGTTAAAAAATATAAATAAATAAAAATAAATTAGTGCAAGAGGGATGCAATAGTATAACTACCACTGTAGGTAAAAGAAAAAATAAAATGATAATAATAATAATAATAATAATAATAATAATAATAATAATAATAATAATGGTGCCTAAAGCTTGTTTGTTGCAAAGTCTCAAAATTTGCCACTAATATAAAAGGTAAGTAGCCATGTAATCTGAGATGCTTTCTTTCTATGTTGCTTCATTCTGTTGTGGCTTCTCTTTTCAATCTACTGTTCATTTTTTCCTGCTTGTTTTGCAAGTCTTACCACTTTGATGTGATTTTCTTCTACCTGTTTTGTCATTTAAGTTTTGACACATTTTGAATTTTTTTCTACTTTCAGGCTGAGTCAAGGAATTTCATAGGTTCATAGGTAGGTACTAGGCTATCGGCCCAAGGGCCTAAGTAAGCCTAGTCAACAAGGTTCCCTGGCTTATACCACCCAAGAAAGTTAATTTCCTGTGCCAATGTCGAGCAGAGACACAGAAGTGATCCCCGGGGTGTATTTCCTATTTCCCATCCACTCATCAAGATTTTTCCTGAAGAATGCTAATGAGAAACTTTGCTTGACATAGATGGATAGCCTGTTCCAGAGTATGGGAAGTCTCAGGGACAGGAATCTCCCGCCAGCATGTCCTGTTTATTCTGGTGACAAGGTTTAGCTCCTTAGAGCATGTAGCTCTGAGGGATTGGGATGTCTTAAGGTGTAGCATGTCCAACAGCTCTGGGTTTAACATAGCTTTATATGTTAGGCAGAGATCTCCACGGAGTAGACGATATGCTTCAGAGTAAAGTTGGAGTTTTTTGAGACAGTCAGTGTAGGGCATCTGTTTTGAGGCCAGTAATCCTGTTTGTGAGATACTTCTGTGGCCTTTCCAGTTGCTGCAGATGTCTTGTGAGGTACATTCCAAAAGGGGTGTTGTACTCTATAATGGGCCTAATGAGTGCCGAGTAGAGGGGAACAATGACCTCTTTTTTCCTGGATGAGAACCCTTTTGTGATGCGGTGTGCCACATAGAAGGATTTCCTGACTACTGTGGTGATGTGATTATCAAAGGAGAGACTATTGTCCACCTGGGTCCTAAGGTCTCTTATCACACATTCGGCATTAAGTAGACTGCCGTTTATGGGGTAGTTCATGGGTACAGAGTTTTTACCAAAGGGGATGACAATGCACTTTTTGGCATTGAGCTTGAGGCCATGCCTCTGACACCAGGCATCTATCTCAGTGAGGCCCTTCTGTAGGATGTCCACATCATTTGGGGGAT
This sequence comes from Protopterus annectens, assembly GCF_019279795.1. NCBI lineage: Eukaryota > Metazoa > Chordata > Ceratodontiformes > Protopteridae > Protopterus > Protopterus annectens. Next base: position 182,285,302 of record NC_056733.1, read on the forward strand.
CAACTATGGCTCCTAGTTTGCAGTCATCTGCGAACTTTGTTAGCCAGAGGCCTTCTGTGTTAGCCTGTACTTCAGAGAAGTAGATACCAAACAGGAGAGGTGCCAGGACTGAACCCTGTGGTACTCCACTTGTCACTGGTTTGAAGTCAGATTTGGAGTCTGCAACTTTTACATGTGGGTTCTGTCAGTGAGCCAGTTGGCAACCCATCTTGTGACGTAGGGATTTATACCTAGTGTTTGTCATTTATACTTAACATTTCATTGGGTAGTACATAGGTAACTATTTCTTTGGTTGCACAATGTTTCTGTTGGCTTAGACATTGATGGTAGTATGGATGTGCCTGGTATCATCCTCATTCCCTGGATGCTAAAAGTTGAATCTATAAGTGCTGTTCAGTCTTATCTTAAAACCATTGGGTAGCTGAGTTCTTTTAGTGCACCTATAGGCAGGGGTGAAACACAACACTTGTGCTAGTACATTCACAGTGGTGTGGTACTGCATAAGACTGGGATGGGGTCTAAGACAGATATCCACATATACAGCTGTGCAGATGCATGTGTGTTTGGAAGCACAGGGCATTCATCTGGGGAAGTATCAGAGTACATGCAGATCACATTATGTAAGTCTGTTTATAGTGAGCAGAATGGTAGCAAGGGAATCTGGCGTCCCAAGCAACATACTTATATGTCACCCCCCATTGACCCTCTAAAAATATTTGACATATACCTTTAAAAAGCTGTTAGACTGTTTTTTTCAGTATCCCTTACAAGTTAGTGCCTACAGCAAGTGCTCTGTTTGCCCAATGTGTTTAGTAAGACACTAATAGTGTATCCTACATTAACAGAAATGTGTAGGTACAGCTCCTTTGGTTGTGTGTCTCATACTGAGCCTAAGTGGTATTGGAGTGCACTAGAAGTGCATTCTGTAATTGTATTCACATTGTGCCGTACAGTAACAGGAATGTGTAGGTGCAACATGTTCGGCTGTGTATTCAATACTGACTTAGGGAGGTGTTAAATTATAGGTTGAATGTTTTATGTGACCGTGTATACTATTGAATCTAACACTGATAGAAAAGCATGGTTACACATCTTTATATTGTGGGTTAAGTACAGAGCTGGTGAAGCAACGGGGTACTTGTGGAAGAGGTACTCTAACTGAATTTACAGTGTGTTCTTCAGTAGCAGGAATATGCAAGTACAGCACTTCTTAGGTTTTGTGCTCTGTGCAGAGCTGAGAAGGTATTGACATGCAACAGAAATGCATTCTGGAAGAGTACTCATGGCGTGTCATACAAAAGTAGGCATATACAGGTATTCCACCCTTATGGTGTTGGTTTATTTCTGAATTGAACAGGTATTAGGATACATGAAGAACAGATTCTGTACATGTTCCTAGTGTGCCGTGTGGTAACAGAAATGTACAAGTACAGCCCCTTAGACTGTGTGTTTACTATTGAGATGAAGCATTTCTAGGATTCATTGAATCTCAGTTTAATTGCAATCAGACTAACTTATGAAGCACATCTTTAGTACTGCATAGGGAAGAAACATACACTGCTGCCAACGAAAATGGTATAGTTGTATTCTAAGATACTTTGTTGAATGAAATGATAGCAGCTAAGCGATTGGGGTGTAAGGATATCCTTGTTACATTGTACAATGCTATATCTTTACATTGTGTCTGTATGTTTTTGCTAAAAACCATTAAAATGGATGTGAAAGTTATACCATGGTGCCTCATGCACAACTTACTGTGATACTTGCTGTACCATGAGAGGTTATAAAAGTACAGACTCCTATTATACCATGGTGTCTCCTACACAATGTACTGTGATACCTGCTTTACCATGGATAGTTATAGAAGTTCATGATCCTATAACAATGTGGTGTCTCCTACACATGTGCTATGATATATGCTCTTTACCACTGGAGGTTATAGAAGTACAGGATCCTACTATACTGTGGTGTCTCCTGTCTTTTTTAAGGACATTAAATGAATATGAGAGTTACACTGTTGTGCCTCCTATATAATATGCTGTGAGGTTGTTGAAGTACAGAATCCTACAGTTTCCATACATATTAAATGTTCACAGATGCAGAAAGTTTTGTAAATCTGTCCTGTAGTATGTGAATCAGCCACAGTGCTTTCTCCACAAATAGTATCATGACAGTAGAAGGATGTCTAGTATTGTTGTAATACAAGCAGCACACGTGTGGTCATATTTACACAGATTGTATATTTACAGTATACATGTAGCTTATTCAGCAGGAAAACTACATCACAGCTAAAGCTCCTGCAGCAGGAATGCAGATCAAGGCCCTACCTCTCCACCGGTTGTACTAGGTACACAGCACTGTAGGGGGTGTTCATGTACACTAGGTAACAGCTTCTGTAGTTTTTCAGACAAAATATATGTTCTCTATCGCCTCCCAGCAAGACGTTGTGCCGTCCGATTCTCAGCTAGAGCGTCTTCTGTGTGGAGACATGCATGAATGGGCGTACCTTTGTTGAAGGTTGTGCATCAGGGCTGGAAAACTTGGCACGTAAAAAATCTACTGCCAATCATTAGCGGACCGGAGTTCCGCTGTGGCGACCCCTAACCGGGAAAAGCCGAAAGACACAAACATTTTTGTAGGGCATGTTATAATAATACTCCATTACTGTGAATGTGAATACAATGATGCATTTTGAGTGTATATTAACAGAACATCCTCTAGCTATAGTCACAATGATATTTGAGCAGTGTGTGCGGTGCTGCAGATGAAAGAAATCTGTGGTATTATGTAAACAAAAGCAGAACAGTAACACCCCTGACAGGATGTGAGTTTCCTGTAACTAGTGTAGTCCAGATACAAATTTGCTAGGGCCTATAGAAGCCTAGCCGAAAATGTACCCTGGCTTTCGCCACCCAAGAAAATTATTTTCCTGTGCCCCTGTCAAGCAGAACCACAGAAGTGATCCCCGGGGTGAATTTCCTATTACCCATCCAATCATCAAGATTTTTCTTGAAGAGTGCTAATGAGGAGCTCTGTTTGACATAGATAGGTAGTCTGTTCCAGAGCATGGGAAGTCTCTGGGACAGAAATGTATCCCTCCAGCATGTTCTGTTTATTGCGGTGACAAGGTTTAGGTCCCTAGAGCATGTAGCTCGGAGGGATTGGGATTTCTTTAAGTGGAGCATGTCCAACAGCTCTGGGTTTGACATAGCTTTGTATGTGAGGCAGAGATCGCCTCTGAGTAGGCGATATGCGACGGAGTAAAGCTGGAGTTTTTTGAGACGGTCTGCGTCTGAGTCCAGTAATCCTCTTTGTGAGGTATTTTTGTGGCCTTTCCAGTTGTTGTAGATGTCTTGTGAGGTACATACCAAAAGGGGCATTGTACTCTATCATGGGTCTAATGAGTGATGAGTAGAGGGGAACAATGACCTCTTTTTTTCTGGATGAGAAACCTTTTGTGATGAGGTGTGCCACAGAAGGATTTCCTGACCACTTTGGTGATGTGATTATCAAAGGACTGTTTGTAAGCTTCTGAGCCCCCCAAGCCTTTCTGTGTTGGAGGTAGCCTTCTAGCTTGTCAGTGGGTGTGGTAAGCACTAGGTATCCTATCTACCACAAGATGAGTGGTTTCTGGCCCAGAAATTGTAGTTTATTATCCATTTGGGCAGTTTTTCCATCTCTTTCAACTTTCTGGTTTAAAAGCCCGCATTTGTGCTTCTTTCCCACCTTTCCTGTAACTATTCTAGTCCAGATACAGATTTGCTGTATCCAGAACTGTTTGCAGTTTCTGAGTGGTGCCAAAATCTGCTCTTCAAATTTTCTCTTAGACCAGGTAGTTTTCTCCTCTCCTGCACTTATACTTGCTTATCAATCTAGCACTTTACCAGACTTCTTGTAGCAGTTATTGTAGCACACAAAAGTGCTATCAGCACTAAACGTTCGATAAGGAAACAGCTCCAGTACTTATTATTAATACCACCCATCCAGGCATGTATAAAGGTCAGTTCCCTGTGCTTTCTCCCATTAACCTGGTGAACTTGGGAATCCTGAGGCAATGTAACAACTGCCTCATGTACACCAACAACCCTCTCCTGTTATGTCCCAACACTCAGACTTGCAAGAGATGCACTTATATATCCAAATTGGAAGCCATGCACTCTCCAGCCAAGACCAGAATAGCTGGTCAAAAGGAGAAGGTCAACACTTGCACCACACCACATGGAACACATAGCCCTCCAGAACACACACCAGCACTGCCTTCACATAAAAACACAAACCACACACCCACCTTTGTAGAGGCTCTCAATAAAAACCTACACAAACAGTAGAGACCTCCAAGGCAGAAATGCACTTGACCACCACAACACAACACTAATCACAAGACACATAACTCTCCTAAATAGTGTGCCACTCAACCAAAGCCCCTAAGGCAGAACAGCATGCCCAGCACACTAGTCATAGGTGAATTGATAGTGAAGCACACTGATGTCCCACTCACTAGTTTGAATAAGGAGAAAGTAACAGTCAGCTGCCTGTCAGGTGCCATGATCCACCACATAACACACACACTCAGGTCCCTCAACAACAGGTACAAATATGACTCTGTCATTGTTCATGTGGGTGTGAATGACCTGAGATGTACCGCCCTGGACTACATGAGAAGAGACATGGAGGAGCTCTCGGATTTTGAAGCCCAGGCGGGTATGACCCTAGCCCTGAGCAGCATCCTACCATCACCCAGAATGATACCACAGTACAAGCAGAAAATTATCAATTTCAACAATTGACTAAGTTTCTGGTGTCATTCTAAGGGGATCCGGTATCTGTATGTCTGGGATGACATGATTATTAGACCTCAATGCTTTGCCAGAGATGGTCTGCATCTGTCACTCCTGGGCTTCTGGATACTGGTCAAGGCTCTTGCCACCCCTAAAGTGCCTTTTTTAGGTGGTGTTCCAAAGACCAAATTACTACTGTAACAGCTACAAACAAATGCAATCTGAGGGTCATGCTGCTCAAAACTAGAAGTCTAAATCTGAAAATGCACTCACTCGAAGCAGTCCTTAAAATGGAGAACATCAATATTTGTGCTATAACAGAGACCTGGTTCAAGGCAGCAGAAAGCACCCCTGCATGACCAGGCTATAACTTATTCCACACCTTTCGGCCTCAGAACTTGGACCGAAGCTCCAAAGGTGGTGGTGTTTCCATATTCATAAAGGATGCGCACACCTCCAGACTGATAGCCCAACATAATGCATCAGAGATACTTCAGGTGCAGCTAACATTGGGTAAGACAGCAATTCAGGTCGTAGCCTGCTATAGGTCCCCAACAATGCCCCAAGACTCACAATCCACGTTCCTAAGTACATTGGAGAATATTAGGGTCCAACCTAACACTCTCATACTGGGCGACTTCATCTACCACTCCATTAACTGGGAAAACTACTCATGTGCCAACACACTTGCCTAGAATTCATTAATTCAAATGCCCTGGACCAGCTCGTTCTTTCCTCCACTAGAGGTAGCAACATCCTTGACCTGGTCATTACTAACATGGGTGGTCATTGCTCTACACCAATAGTTAACTCCTCCCTGGTTAGATCCAACCACAAACTAATCACCCCGTAAATCCACATCCCTCCCCCCCCCCCCCACTGCAAAGGTAACCACCATGAACTACAGAGTGAACTTGCACCTCACTTGTGTGCTCTGTTCAATCACAGCCTCACCTCAGGTTTTGTCCCTACCAAATGGCACACTGCTACAGTCATCCCTCTCCATAAAGGAGAAGTGACTACAGACCCTGGGAACTATTGCCCCATTAGCCTGACAAGTCTGATATGCAAAGCTATGGAATGCATTATTGTGGACCTAATAAACAAGAATATATAGGGAATCTCCAAACTCTGGATCCCACACAGTTTGGTTTTGTGAAGGGCAGATCATGCCTGCTCAACTTGGTCATCTTCTTTGAGTCAGTCACCAGAGCTGTGGATGAAGGCAAGGTGGTTCATACAGCCTACCTTGATCTGGCCAAGGCATTTGCTACCATTCCCCATTCAGTGATCATAGAAAAACTCACTAAGCTAGGCATCAACCCCTATATCACTAGGTGGGTTGCAAACTGGCTCACAGATAGAACCCACAGTGTGAAAGTAGTGGACTCCAAGTCAGACTGATGGCCAGTCACGAGTGGAGTCCCTCAGGGTTTGATCCTGAGTCCTCTCCTCTTTGGTATCTACGTCTCTGAAGTCCAGACCAACACAAAGGGTCTCTGGCTGACAAGTTTTGCAGATGATTGCAAGTTGGGAGCTATTATTAACTTCCCAAGTGATGTTGACATCCTACAGAAAGGCCTAACTGAGACCAACGTGTCAGAACCATGGTCTTAAGCTCAATGCCAAAAAATGTGTCATCATCCCCTTTGGGAAAAACACAGTTCCCATGAATTACCACATTGATAGTAGTCCACTAAACACAGAAGGTGTTATAAGAGATCTGGGAACACAGTTTGACAGCAGCCTCTCTTTTGACCATCACATTGTCACTGTGGTCAGAAAGTCCTTCTATGTGGCACATCTCATTACTAAGGGTTTTGCATCCAGGAAGAAAGAGGTCATTGTCTCCCTCTACTCTTCCCTCATTAGGCCAATCTTTGAGTACAATGCCCCATTTGGTATGTACCTCACTAGACACCTGCAACAACTGGAGAGGCTGCAAAACTACCTCACAAAGAGGATCCTAGGCCTTAAACACTTGTCCTATATGGACAGACTCAAAAACTCCAACTATTCTTTGTCTCATATCACCTACTTAGAGGTGATCTCTGTTTGACATACAAAGCCATGACTGATCCAGCTCTGTTAGAAATGCTACATCTAAAGAAATCCCAATCCCTCAACACCACATACTCCATTGACCTCAACCTCATTACCACAATCAACAGAACATGCTGGAAGGACAGGTTCATAACCCAGAGACTGCCCCTGCTATAGAATAGACTTCCCATACATGTCAAACAGAGCACCTCACTAGCCCTCTTCAAGAGAAACCTTGATGAGTGGATGAGAAATAGAAAATTCACCCCGGGGATCACTCCAGTGGCTCTACTCGACAGAGGCACTGGGAACTAAGGTCAGGTGGCACGATGTCAGGGTAATCCTATGGGCTAGGTTTGTAAAGTCTCCCGGGCCATTAGCCTGGTACACACCTATGAACCTATAAAATGCACAGTGTGTATCAGGGGTCATTAATGATATCCTTGTTTCATCTGATCCAAAGAATTATGTTTTCATGGATAGTAACTCATAACAAAATGCATCATAATGGATGGGAGTGCTGCATCTCCTGGTCCAGGGTTGGTTATGAGAGGGTTTCACACTATTCTACAAGTAATACATGAAACTGAATGCTGACACAACACGTAGCATTGTGCGATAACAGCATTGTACTAAACATGGTCATGACATTACTGTTCTCAATCTCCCACAGGTACTATCACAACTGTAACAGAACCATACATTTCAACAGGACACAAGTAACAGAGTGTAGCATTAAACAGAATGGGTGTTCAACATGTTTGTGTAGTACATACATATTAGAACAAAACATCGTCATATTAAATTTGATGGGAGAATGATGTGGTGCACTGCTATACCCCCAACAGTTCGGAATGGAAGTACAGCACCATGTGTAATATTTGGGTACTTCAACCAGCAAGTCCTGTGATTCTGAAATATACTGCCTTTTCCCAACAGATGTTAAATACATTATTAGAAATGTATATTATAGTGAGTAAGCATTTTTATTGAATAATACTGCAACAATTTTTATTTTAAAACACCTTTTTATATGAAATAACCCAATAATGGTATCTTTAGGTGTGTACCTCTTATGTCTTTTGATATTTCACCATAAAATTTAAGAAAGAAAATGCCAAAAAGTGTGAAATGGCCATGCTCCTTCACCACGTTGAAACCCATCTAATGTGAAATTACAAATCCTCCAATCTTGTTTCAAACGAAACATATGATTCTGTTTTGTACATCTTATATCTGAGTAAACTTTTCAGTTATGTAGCTTGTACAGGTTAGGAACTCCTTTCCCTTTGCAGTCTAAAGGAAATTTGGAAATACTAGGTAGTGTGGCTTAAGGACCAGACAGGGAATATGAAGACAAACCTACAAAAGGAAGAAAGCAGTGCTTGCTTATAGGAGTATCTGTGAAGTTCAGTGAATGCAAACAAACAACCTGTAACTCAAAATGTAACCAGCCAGAAATTCCAACACGCCCAGCCTTTGTCAATGTGGTAGTGAGCAGCAGAACTTGGTGCTAATAATAAGCAGCTTCTACTGATAGTTGAGGGTGAAAACACAGCACACACACACACACACACACACACACACACACACACACACACACACACACACACACACACACACACACACACACACACACACAGACACATACACACACACACACACACACACACACATCACACCTTTCATTACTTTCATCTGGCTGCATAAAGCATATGCATTTCAAATCTTTGACTTTCATAGAACACACTTAGGCTGCATTTATATATTAAAAGCTACTGAATTAAACCTGTCACATCAACTTACAGGATTGATAGCTTTGAAATGCTTGCAGACATACTCTAATAATTTACAGTTCCCTTCCATTTCATTTACCAACTATAGGGGCCTTCCTCATCTGTGTCCCTGGCCTTTCTTAACGCTATATAACTTCAGGCTCTGTGGCCTTTCTGGTGCCCCAGCCTCATCCTGGACTTAGTCTTCTCTCTTTCTAAGTTTGTGAAAGTTTCTTTTTTGGAAAGACCCTTGCCTGGGTGTCAAATTCCCACCTTTATAATTTTCTTGGACAGGCCCTTCCCTGTATCTCAGGCTCCTGCCTGTATAGTGCCTATGGCCCATGCTGTCACCAGCATTACTCTGTAGTATCTTAACAACGAACAGCAAATGTCAGTTGTCTCCAGCTTCCATTCACTTTTTGTAGTACTCTTCCTCCCGAGGTTACTTTGACCCCACATACACTCCATCTTATCACATGCCAGATCTTCTAACTCAGGAGAGTCAACCACACAGCCCATGGGCCACATGCTGCCCACCACACTCCCACATGTAGCCTGCAGCACACCTGCCACTCCACTCCCAGAATCAGCTTGCCCTCACATACACAGCAGGACCACCAGCTGAGCAACCTTACATGAAACAACAACTCTTGGCACTCTCATCTTATCAACATTTCAAGCCATCAGTCTATGAAGACATGCATTCACTCACTCACTCATTCCGATCACTCATCCACACAGTCTCTTCAGCATTCACTCACTCACTCACTCACTCACTCACTCACTCACTCACTCACTCACTCACTCACTCACTCACTCACTCACTCACTCCGATTACTCATCCACACAGTCTCTTCAGCGTTCATACATGCATTCGCTTACTCACTCTGATTGCTCACCCACACAGTCTGTTCAGCATTCATACATGAAGTCACTCACTCCCTCACACCAATCGCTCACCCACACAGTTTCTTCAGCATTCATACATGCATTCACTGACTCAGTCCGATTGCTCATCCACAAAGTCTCTTCAGCATTCATACATGCATTCGCTCACTCACTCCGATCGCTCACCCACACAGTTTCTTCAGCATTCATACATGCATTCACTTACTCACTCCGATTGCTCACCCACACAGTCTCTTCATTACCTTTCCTATCCCAAGCATACCTCTTACCTGTCCAGAATTTCACAAGATGTCTAGATGTTTGCCTCATATTTTGGTCTGTTGTTCTTCAAAAAATGTGTAGTTTTCTCACAAATCATTGAGAGTTACAGTCAATCCTGTTTGGGGAGGGGGGACCAAAGGCCCCGTGACAGGCAGTGAATGCAGCAAATCAGTGTCCCCAAAGTTACTGGTGTGGGATAGCCAGAAGGCATTCTACAAATTGAAATGTAGGCTTATTTTAAAAAAATAAGTGGGTACTTGTAGTCAATGAAGTGGGAGTCCTGTGCTTTTGATTTAATTCCAGCAGGTTTTTGTTATTGTTTTGCGTAGCTGTCACGGAGGCATACTAATGGAGGTATAGGCCTGGGTTATCACGTTAAAGGAACAGCATATTCGTGCCTTGATGATATAAAATCTGGCACTGAACTGCCATCACCGAGAGCAGGTGCTGTAAATATGTTCTGCCTGACTGCCATCTGTGCATACAATATTCCCAGTTTTTAGCCCTTCATTTTGCATTTTCTATCATAATAAGCGCCACATACACAAAATATTATGTAGATTTATATTTTAAAATAAAATTAAAAATATTCTGCAGCAGTAAATCACAATGGGTTTGTAAATGTGACTCCTGCGTTCTTTTTGAATTCCAAAATTCTTCATTGGATGACCATGTTTTTCTTTATCAAGCTCTGTAATGCTTATTTCAGTCATGAGTTCCCATGTTTAAAATCTTGTGTGACATCTTCATTGTTTTTTTCAAAAGTAATTGCACACTGCTGATGACGTGAAGAATTTAATAAAATGAACTGAATCTCTTTCCCCAGAGTTTGTCATTTTAATGCTTTATTATTTAGCAGAAGCTGAGAGATCAGTAGCTTTAATTATATTTCAGTGCCATACTTTGAAGAGCATAGCTTGAAACGGATTGCTCCTGTATCCAAATGTGTGAACCCTTTCATGTTCCTTATCCATTCTGTCCTTACAGCAGCATGCAATGAAAAGATTGAAGAAGTAATTTCCCCACCACGTACAACAGGATGAACTAATGAGTGCTGTGAAAAGCCAATCTAAAGTTGCCATCAGTCACTGCTTACACATAGCAACACATAATCTTTGCTTCAGCTTCATTTTTTTGCCTGAGTGACGCATATTTTATCCTTTTATTTGCAGTGAGGATGCTTTAAGGAACAGCCCTATTCAGCATGTGGATAAAGTGAGGCACTGGTCTGAGAAATGTGAAATCATAATTGTAGTGGGAGAGCACGATCCCCCTGAGTTCCATAGGCAGTCCGAGGAATATTTTGAGGTATGTCTTATACTGAGTTGTGACTGTTCTCTGTACTTGCACAGTTTGTAGGATTTGCTTGCTGCTCCTCCGAGTTTTTGGAGAAAGAATTTAAGGTGAAGTAATGCATATTACATGTCACCATGTGATGACTATGTATTGGAATACACTGAAACAAAATGTTGTGGCAGAGTTTGACTGGATTCTACAAAGTGGACCCCAGATGCCAAACAGTGCCATGATCCCTGCATGGTAACACAGCTGTTTATGAGCCATAGCAAAGTATGGCATCAAGATTTCTTTAATAGTTTTACATTTATGGTGTATCACTGTAACTGGATCTGGGACTGACTAACAAACAATGATCCCAGTTTTATTTATTTATTTATTTTATTTACTTACTTATTTTCTGTTGTTTACTGGTTAAGTGGGCTTCTCCAAACCCTCTTTTCAGTCATGACATGAGTCACAAAGCTAACACAGAACACCAGTACACACATTATAATAGCAAAAGCAAATGCAAAGCAGTGGCACTTACATCGATCTTGACAAATTGCATGAGATTTCATGGCAATTACTAATTACATTACGTACTGACTAAACAGGACATAAATTTGGAAATAACATAAAAACATGAAACCAGTAAGTAAAGTAGGGTAATAAGAAAGAAAAGTAAGGTTTATGTCATGTTAATTACTTGAGTATCTTTCCTGATTTACTTAGATGCCCTTTAAGAGAGTGCTTTCTATTCTTATACTCGGGTTTTGTCTATCCTATGTGAAAACATTTGCTGACTTTTAGAGTAGGCTGATATTTTTGAAGAGAAATGCATTTAATGATACCTGCAAGTATGATCGCTAATGACTAGGTTCTGATGGTGGTACATTTCAGAAGGAGTGGACATCCTGTAAGAATGCCTCACTTTCTGCATTGCTGGGTGACCATAGCTGCATTGCAGTCACATGACTTGAGAATAGGCCGAATGCTGCTGAAGTCACTATTTTAAACTTCATAGCCTAAGTGTGAACCTTTGATGGCACATTGTAAAAAAAAGTCTGTGTTAAAAGTAAAATCATATGTGGTACACAACCATCGGCTCTGCATAAGTATATTTTCTGACTAAATATACTGCCAAGTCATGTGATCAGACTTCTGCCTCTTCATTTGTGAAAGTGGTGGGATGAAGTGATCTGCACCAGCAATGGGGGAGATTAAATGTGCTATGCTCATGGCTTATGATGTGGAAACTTAAAAAAAAAATTCCATGAGCAGGTAAGACAGAAAGGAAAACATGAGTGATTGTGCATTACTCTACAACAAATTGTCAGGGTCTGTTTTCTAGGTTATAATGCCTTCTTGGGATTATATGCTGCATCTTTTTATTTAAATCAAACAACAAAGTAGAATTCCATTTATGTATCCTTGTCTGTGCATTTTCCCATTCAAGCTCAGATTTAGCAAGCTGTGAAGTCTGCAGTGACAAAAACTTTATTGCAGCTGTTTTGGCTGTTTGTTAGTTTACACTTTAAGAGTCACACATACCTAGTCACAGAAGTAGCCACACTGGCTGATCTGCTCATACATTTTTCCTTCTAAGAGCACACTCACCAAGACTTAAAGTGGATATTGTAGTCTGAATAAGTGAAAATGAAATTTCAAAATTAATTTCTTTCTCTTCCATGGAAATACCCAGAAGGTACATGAACAGGACACGATCCTAGCTTACCACTCTCCAAACAGACAAGTCACTGAGAATAGATTTCTCTGTGTACTACTAAATAGACGAACACACCTTGTTAGAAAGCTAGGGTTCTATGAAAGCAAAGAACATTTTGAAATACAGACACCATAATGTCAATATCCTTCATGAGACGGTTGCACATAGAGCCAGACTGTTGACAGAAACTTAAGAAATTAAGTAGTAAGATGAGATTTAGCATTTTCTATTTCTGCATGTTTATAAAACAGAAGACATTAGCTAGACATTTGCCATGCAACTGATTACATTTAAATTACTAAGACGTCTAAATGTCAACCACCTGCATCTTTTCTTATGTCTCAAGTTATATTTTAGATATTCTATCTCTTCTTTGGGTGTGAAGCATTTTTAAGTTGGAAAAACTACTAGTTGTCTTTGCATCCATTCTTATGTGCATACATAAACTATCAGAGTGAAAAATAAGTTACATGTACTATATAGGCACAGTACGATGTCCATGACTTACAAAAAGTTCCTTTTTTATATACTAGATTTTCAAACTACAGACATTAGAGAAGGGTAAGATAAACAGTTTTGATTAAAAGGAAGATTGGTGGTAGCTTTAACTGAATTCTTGCAGTCCACCAGGATGAAATGGTTCCATCAATTGAAGGAAAGACCTCATAAACACTCATAAAGCATCTAAAGTTTCTAGTGTAATTGCTGTTCTTACCTCTTCAGGTTTTAAGGAGCAACAGCATTGAGTATGTATGTATTTTTATTTCACTCTTCAAAAATATGATGAATATTTTTCACTTTCTATGTGATATGTATGGTTTTATTAAAAATAATATCTTTAGCAGAGCTCAAATGTTATTGAATATTGAAGTACCACAACAACAAAAAAACTGTATTTAATGAGGATTTCATTTTTTTAACCCAGTCTAAACAAATCTATTTCAGTATTATGAGTTGAAGGTGCTTGTGCTGATTTTATTATTGTGGTACAATAAAGCAGAATTTGATTAACTTGGTCTTTGATGCTACCTATAGTGTCATTTTTTTTAAATAGATTGAATTATTTAAGGTATGTGGCTTTATCAGGTTTGCCAATTTAGTTATAGCTTTGCATTTGTTAATAGGTATTAAAAGCTTAGCCTTAGTCTCGTCAACCGGATGAAAAACAGCCATGACTTAAAAAAAACGACAAAAAAAATCTTTCTTTATAGGTACCCAGCAAAAATACCAAAACAACCCAAAAAATTCTGGGCAGCCATAAATCAACGTCTACACCCAGGCCAATCCACAAACCCAACCTCCTCCACCACAAATTCTAAAGATAGTATAGCCACTCAATTCAACACCTACTTCACCAACTCCATACTAAACCTAATAAAAACAAATAATATCACACCACTAACAATCCCTTTTGAATCTAATGGAGAATCTAACAACTTTCCTTAAAGCCCATTCAAACTAGTACTATAAAAAATGCTTCACAAACTTGAACCTACCATCTATGCTGCCAACAAACTACCCACTGACTGAATACCTTAACTTAGCTGCTGATGTCATAGCCTACCCAGTCTCTCTATATTGATCAACCAATCCATAACTGAGTGCCAACTTCTCAAAATCTGGAAAACATCTTACATAATACCCCTGCATAAAGGAGGAATCTGTACAGACCTTTCTAACTTCAGACCAATCACAATTCTGTCACCACTATCTAAAATTTTAGAAAAATGCATTCACTGTCAACTCTTGAATCACATACTTTCCAGTAATCTTCTAACTGATATGCAACATGGGACTTGGGTCTCCAAGTCGTATTTTTTGTTTTTGTTTTTTAATACACAACATGTTTTATAACAAAATCACAGCACTACCACAGCTCTTCTGAGCTTTAAAGACACCATTAACCAACTCAGAAATAAAGGACAATTAGTCTCCTCAGTATTCTTAGACATGTCAAAAGCCTTTGATACTGTCTCCCACCAGAAACTTTTACATGAACTCCAGTCCCTACAACTAAGCCATTCTGCCCTACAATGGTTTCACAATTACCTTTCAGACTGACATCAAGCTGTAAAATGGAACAATGAATTCTCTCCCTATATTACCTGTTACCTTAGGCATACCTCAGGGCTCAGTTCTAGGTCCACTCCTATTCAATATCTTCATTAACAAGCTCCACACAGCTACTGACCTGGCTACAAGCATACATTATGCTGATGACTCCACACTCATCTGTAAAGCTCCCACACTCACTATAAACTCCAAGAAAAGCACAGCTCTCAATCTTGGCTTTCTACCTCCCAACTAATACTGAATCCCAATAAAGACAAAATGAATGATCTACTCAATCCACAACCCATTGACCACATCTCTCCCTTCCTAATATACTCTTCTAATAACACAAAAATTGAACCAGTGTCAAACTGCAAGCTACCTGGTGTCACAATTGACAATAAAATAAAATTTGATAAACATCTGTCAACTACTATAAAGAAAGTCCACACAAAACTAGGCTCACTCAACAGATCAAAACCATATCTCACTGACTTCACTAGACAGAATATTGCTAGGAGCCATTTACTATCTCCCCTCCTCTATGCCTCTGCCATATTCACCAACTTAAAACTGATCTAGCAAGACTAGATGCCTGATATAACACGATTGCTAAATATGCTAGCAGCTCCCCACATAGAACACATCATTGTAATGCCTTACAACATCTAAATTGGCTGAAACTACCTAACCTCCTTATCCTCACCTGTCTTACAACAGCCGACAGAATAGTATATCAATACGAAAAGTGTCCATTGCTCCAAAACCGACTTCAACCCCAATCCAATACAAGGCAACTTAGATTTTCTGACAAGCTTCTGCTGCAAGTTACAAGAGCTAACAACATCTATGGTGATTCTCTCTACTCCAATCATATCTCCAGGACATGGAATCTGACCCTACAACATATACTAACTATAACTATCCCTCAATAATTTAAATCACTGCTTAAGTCCCACCTAACTAAGAACTGTCTCTCTTGCCTAAATCCCGGCTGACCTCTGTCTCCACCATACTCTCTGGAATGCATTCCTGTCAACATACTCAAACTAACTAGGTAAACCTTTCATCTCCTACTTATACACTTAACCACTAATACATACTCTTATCTATTCATATATAAAACCCAAGCTATGTTTAGCTAAATGACATTTTTTTCTCAATTGTGGTTTTGTTTCCTCTAAATATTGTGGTTTTTTTTTTCTTGTTGAAAAATTGTAATTATTATTATAGCTTGTGACGATATGAAGTATTGCCAGCTATGCCAGGAGAAATAGGGCAGTGGATGTGTAACATATACCAGCACATCTACCTAGAATTCTGTAAAGAATTATATGTCATTTGTATATCAACCTGATTTGTACAGATGCTTGTATTGTAAAATGTATTTGTAAATCTTTTTGTGTCAAAAAATGTATCAACACTGTGCCCAACTGGGCAGAAAAAATGTGCATGCATTATTGTAACTGTTTAAATGTATATATTGTAACAGAGGATCCTGGAAGAGAAGAGGTTAATCTCAATCTATCTGACTTTGAGAAATAGTAAGAAAATTCAATTACTGGGCCTAGGCCATAAAAATATCATTTCACAATTTTGAATGAAGCCAGAGACACAATACCTATTAGAAGCATGGTTTGTTAGCCTCTGTAGGAGGAGTAGAAGTTTGCAATTGTTTTGTGACCTCCAGAAGCTGCACCACATCTGAGCAAAGCTCGTGTGTGTGTGTGTGTGTGTGTGTGTGTGTGTGTGTGTGTGTGTGTGTGTGTGTGTGTGTGTATTATTGACATGTAGGTGCTAAATCTTGGCAGTTTCTAGCAATGGGGGGTCGCATGGAAACCAGAAGTCAGATGACTAGATGTATGTGATATCATTCTATACAGAAATAATGTTTTAATATTAGGTGAGGCAAAAGTCTCATTGCAGTCTGATCTTGTAACATGACAAAGAAGGATCTCTCACCTACTTCATCTTGCCTTGCTCCAGTAAGTGACCAGGGAATAATACTCTTAAGATCAATCAGGAAAATATAGTGAGATTAGTTAAGGATAGTTTTTCTGTAACTGTGCAAATCTTTCCAGCTGTGTTATTTTTAATATTTCCTGTGATTGAAACTCTGGTGTTTACTGTAAATACATATTTCATATTTTCATGTTCTTTTATTACTTATTATTAAATATATTTAAACTTTTCATTGTGGCTGGTCCTTTAGAAAATGTTTTAGCCTTTGAGAGTACTTATATCTATTGGTGACACTGTTGCCACTGCTGAAGTCTGGCTGTTTGGTCAACATTACCATTTGCAGTAATATTAATTTCACCTAGTATAATTGGATACCCTTGCAAGAGCCTTAGGTAGCTGGCTTTGTAGTGTTTGATGGCAGGAATAACTACTTTTTAGTCTGGGCAGAAGGGGGCACAGTGGATAAATCTGTGCCAGCCTTTCCCGTGTGTGTGTGTGTGTGTGTGTGTGTGTGTGTGTGTGTGTGTGAAAATCAAATCTCAAAGTTTGTGTGTTTGTCAGCTACTTGGAGCAGAGACACAAAGCACCAGTTTCACAGAGAGGATGCTGGAGGACTTGGCTTGGACACTCGGTTGAGGACCTGACTTTGCAGCTGTGACACTGGGGTGCCTTACTGGGGACCTGGGGAGAAACAGAGAGAAACTCAGACCCCTGGCTTAGTGTGCTCCCTTTGTGCTCTTAAAGGAAATTGTGCTTGATGCAGAGAGGTCTGCATCTGGAAATACTGAGTTTATCCATTTGCATTTCAAATGAACATCCTTCTACAGTGTCAATGGTGAGAATCCAGGCTCCTTGATTACTGGGCCTGAGTGGGGATGTCACATATTTTTGGCAGTGATGAGATATTAATTGGACATTTGTAACCTGTAAGCAGTCATTACTGAAGGTGAGTGTACTGTCAAGCAACCACAATTTAAATATACAGAGTTTAATTTCACAACAGTTTTAGTTGTTTTTTGTTAGTGTAGTTTAGTCAGGGAAAGAAGGCAAAGATGTCAGCAGAAGATTATGGCAAGCTGACAAAGAACCAGTTGTCCAAGGTGTGTGATCCAAAGGGCTGGTGCATGCCAGCCTGACTAAAGACCAAATTATTTCATCCTTAGTCATAGCTCAGACCAGCAACCAGCAGGATAATCAGTCTGGTGATGGGAATTTGCAGCCCTGCGAAAAAAGGGCAGTTCACCTTTTCCTCAAGGACTTAAAAATCCATCTAGAGTTCAAGAGACTAGAACTGGAGGCCAAATGTTTGGAATTAGAATCAGCAGTGAGACTGCGGTATTTGGAGGCTGAAAAAAAAGGAGAAACAGATTGAATTAGAATCAGCAGAGAGACTGCAGCTTTTGGAGGCTGAAGAAAATAAGAAGCAGCTTCAACATGAGAGGGAGATGCTGACTTCATCAGGGTCATGGAGGTAATGGGGAAGGCAATAACTAAACGCCAGAAGCAATAAATGTCAGTTCATTTCTTCCACAATTTAAAGAGGTAATAATTTTGATAGTTTTATTCATATATTTAAAAGAGTATGTAAACAGTATAATGTTGACCAAGGTCTCTGAGTATGGTTTCTGATCCCCTTACTCCATGGCAAAGCTGTAACTGCTGTTTCTAAATTGTCTGTTATTGATTATTTAAACTATGATAGAGTAAAACAATGTTTACTTGAAAGCTTTAAGTTAACACCTGAAGCTTACAGAAAAAAGTTTAATGAGCATAAACACAAGGCAGATGAAAGAGTGTGTGATTAGACTGCTGAGTTAAGCACTTATTTTCATAGGTTGGTGAGGGGGGTGTCAGGTCACCACTTTTGAAAGGCTGGCAGACCTTTGATGAGAGAAAAAGCCCTTAGCATTTTGTCTGAGGGCATGAGAATCTGGTTGGCAGACTGAAAATGTAACTCTGCAGATGAGCTGGGGGAAATAAAGAAGATCTCTGCTTAGCAAGAAGGGCAGCACTGCACAGGAAAGGAATACCCAGTGCTGCACATGGATATAAGGAAATCCATGGTGGGCAGCCTAAACCACCCCAACAGAGTCAGCCAGTAAAAGGGGAAGCCACTAGTTCAGATACATGGCCAGGATCAAGGGTTAAATGTTTTAAATGTAAACAGTGGGGCCATGTATCATACTGATGTCCATGGAGGCAAGGTGGAGAACAAAAGGTGGGGGAGCCTGCAAGTGGGAATAACAGTATCCAGTGGTCAGTTGTCTGGGCCACCAAACTATCACAAGAGGTTATATCCTATCTTAGTGGATAGAAAATAGGCCACTGCTAAGAGAGACATGACCTCTGAAATAGCCATTGTGAAGCCTGAAGTGGTTAAAGAGGAGCAGTACTAGCTTGGGCAATCCACTCTAGTCAGAGCTTTAGATAGGACCCTATTCTTAATGCCTTTGGCCTGAGTTCACCTTGACTGGGAGGGTGGAAAAGGAAGCAAACAAGTAGGAGTGTTTGAGGATATCCTTGCAGATGTCTTGATAGGGAATGATTTTTGATAATGCAGTACCTTGTGTGCATGCAGTTACATGCAGTCAGGCTTGGAGATAGGCATGTGGGTCTGGTAGCCTGGGGAAACCCAGATAGAGACAACACCTAAAGCCAGGGCTGGTGGTGTTGCTATTTCAGGGCGTGAGCTACACTGTAGCAGTGAGCCTGATGGTGAGCCACAGCTGCTGGTAGGTACTTATGTTCCCTCGGACAGAGTGACTACAAGGGCATAGGGGAGTGATAGTAACCAGGCTGACAGTGAAACACCACTGTCAGAGGATACCAGACTGCCTGTGGAAGGGGAGATGGGAAGATTTACAAAGACAGAGTTGAGTGAGACAGGTTCAGGTCTCAGACCCTACATTACAAGGCTTGAGGGATGTAGCTAAGGTGCCACCTGTTTCTCAAGGAAAGAGGGGAATCAATATACTGGAACAAAGGGCTACTGTATAGAGAGTGGATCCCTGAGGGAGGGCTAGTGGGTGAGGTAATACAACAGTTGGTAGTGCCCAGAACCTACCGTCTGGCACTTCTAGCCATAGCCCATGACATTCCCTTTGCAGGTCATATGGGCTTAAAGTATACAAAGAGACATATTATGCAGAACTTTTACTGGCCTGGGATTGAAAGGGATGTAACAGGGTACTGCAGGACCTGTGAGCAGTGCCACAAAGTAGGCAAGGCAGGAGACAAGGTCAAATCTCCTTTGATTGCTTTACCTGTGAATGAGGAGCCATTTCAGAGGGTAGCTATGGATATTGTGGGGCCTCTGAATACCCCATGTCCCACAGGGAAGAAGTATATATTGGTGTTAGTAGATTATGCTACTAGATACCCTGAGGTGGTGTCTCTGTCCTCCTTTGAAGCAGAGAAGGTGGCAAATGCTTTTTTAGAACTTTTCAGCAGGGTAGGTTTCCCAAGAGAAATACTGACTGATAGAGGTACCAATTTCATGTCAGACCTGCTGGTTTGTCTGTGGAAGCTCTTTGGGGTGAAGCACCTAAAGCACATCCCCTACCATGCCCAGACTAATAGTCTTGTGGAGAGGTTAAACTCTACACTAAAGACCATGCTACTGGCATTTGTGGACCAGACTAAGAGAGAGTGGGAAAAATATTGCCCCATTTGCTGTTTGTTTACAGAGTGGTACCCCAGGAATCCACAGGTGTTTCACCTTTTGAGTTGCTGTATGGGCATAGGGTGAGGGGGTCTTTAGATTTGATTTACGATGAGTGGGAGTCTGTTATGGCATATGTCCTAAACCTCAGGACAAGGTTTATGGAGCTCATGGACTTGGCCCAAGAGAACCTGTCAGGAGCCCAACAGCAGAAAAAGGTCTGGTATGACAGGAATGCTCGAGCCTGAAAGTCTGCTGTGGGACAGCAAGGGATGGTTCTCATTCCTGTTAGACAATAAGCTGCAGGCATCTTAGGAGGGACCCTTCAAAGTGGTAAGGAAGGACAGTGACATTAACTACATGGTAGAACTCCTAGGCAGGAGGCAGTGGCACAAATTGTACCATATTAACATGATGAAACCTTACCATGATAGGGAGCCCCTGCTGCTGAGTATATGCAGTAGGAGGCAGGAGGAGTCTGGGGAGGATCTACAGCTACAGTGAGCCAGCCAGCAAAATGCCAAATTTCTATGGTGGAGCCTAGGGTTGCAGGCATATGATATGACAGTGCAGCACTGTAGTGGAGTCAGCAATGCCAAGGCAGATGGGATCTTAAGACAGGGTATGGTATAATGTAGTTCCTGACAGGCCCATTCCTGTCAAGCAACGTTTCTCAAGGAGCACTTGAAAAACTAGCTTGAGTCTTCAAAGCGGGGAGAGATGTGACGATAGGAGGTACTGTAATATGCTAAGAGAAGAGTAGGACTGTGGATCTGTAAAGTATGTCAGCACAGCCAACTGGAATTTTGTAAAGAATTATATATTATTTGAATATCAAACTGATTTGTACAGATACTTGTGTTGGAAATATATTTGTAAAGCTGCTTGTGTTAAAAATGTATCAACAGTGTGCCCTGCTGGTCAGAAAAGAAATGTACCTGCATTATTGTTACTGTTTAAATATATATATATTGTAACAGAGCATACTAGAAGAGAAGATGTTAATCTCAATCCACCTGACTTTGAGAAACAGTAAGAAAATGAAATTACTGGGCCTACACCATAAAGATATTATCTCACAGTTTTGAATGAAGCCCAAGATGCAATTTCTATAAGAAGTACGGTTTATTAGCTCTTGTAGGAAGAGTGGAGGTGTTTTATGGTTTTATGACTTCCAGGAGCTGCAGCAAACCTTAGCATGGCTTTGTTTGTGTGTATTATTGACACCTGTGTGATAAATCCTGACAGTTTCTAGCAATGGAGGGTTGCATGTAAACCAGAAGTCAGGTAACCAGATATATGTGCTGTCATTCTGTACAGAAATAATGTTTTAATACTAGATGAGACTGATGTCTCAAGACAGTCTGTTTTTTGGAACTTGACATAGATGGATCCCTTACCTACTTCATCTTGCCTTGCTCTAGTAAGTGAACCAAGGAATAGTAACTCTCTATATTACTCAGGAAAATATAGTGAGATTAGTTAAGTACTGTTTTTCTGGATCTGTGTGAATCTATTCATCTATGTTATTTTAATATTTCCTGTGGCTGAAACTCCAGTGCTTACTGTAAATAGATATTTCATATTTTCATGTTATTTTATTATTTGTTATTAAACATATTTAAAATTTTCATTCTGGCTGGTCCTTTAGAAATACCTTTGTGAGTACTTTTATCTCTTGGTGACACTGTGGCTACTCCTGAAAGCCTGGCTGTTTGGTCAACATTACCATTTGTATTAATATTAATTTCACTCAGTATAATTGGATACCCTTTTAAAAACCTTATAGTAATTGACTGGTGGCAGTGAAGCTACCTTATAGGCTGGGCAGAAGGTGGCATAGCTAGTAAACCTGTGATAGCCCTTCCCAGGTGTGTGTGTGTGTGTGTGTGTGTGTGTGTGTGTGTGTGTGTGTGTGTGTGTGTGTGTGTGTGTGTGTGTGTGTGGGTTTACCTTTGAAAGATTGAAAATCAAATGGTCGAACTGCAATTGCGCGGAAGTATGTTTTCCAGTTTTTATAATAGTGAATACAAACAGAGCGAACTCATAAAAATGCAAACTGCTTCTGTAATTTGTTTTATTAGTTTTCGCAGATCTGAATGCGAACTAATTGGATGTCGCGATAATAAAAATGTGATTCTCTACCTGCAATAGGTATGTTTTGCTTCCCGAACCATTTTTCTTGCCATGTAAGCTGTTAGCAGATTAAAAGTGTGTACAGGCGCCATGCAGGTAAGAAATATATGCAATTATAAAGAAGAAGTTATAAAACGGACTTTGGTACTACCTTTAGAAACTTTGCAAAAGCAAACAAGCTCTCAAAAAAACAAATAAGCGAAAAGATAGCAGATACTTCCTAAAACAGAAATTTATTAAACGTTAAAAATGGTAAAGCACGTTTCATCTACTCAATAGAAGACCAAGTCTGCTATTGAGTAGATGAAAAGCGCTTTACCATTTTTAACATTTAATAAATTTCTGTTTTAGGAAGTATCTGCTATCTTTTCGCTTATTTGTTTTTTCGGTACTACCTTAACATAATGATATTTGTGTACTTTTAGGATGATGCATGTTCTTCCAGTGACTCATTGCTTAGACCACACATTGGTATTCAGAGAGCATTTATGGGAACCCCAGACTGTATGCTGATCTCCGTATGTTGTTCTCAGAAGACCTAGATCACCTTGGCCACTCCCTGTCTAGCAGCTGAATTGGTTATTTGACTAGCTCAGTTGGTAGAACATCAGACTTTTAATCTCCGGGTCATGGGTTTCAGCTCCACGTTGGCAGAGTACCTTTTGTCTGGAAGTTGGTACAGAAGGCTGTGAGCTGTAGTTCCTGTGGTACAGGGTTTGATTCCCTCAGCCCTCATTGACTTACTGTGTGACCTTGAGCAAGTCACTTAACCAGACAATGCTTACGGGCATCTAGGAACTTGGGCTAGGTTCCTCAGTGATCCCCTGGACTGCAAGCCTAGTAACTACCTATGAACCTATTTAAAATGCTGGGAGTCACCATGTTCCAAAAGAGTCTGCTTGTACTGATGCAGAAAACTCGAAAGGTAATGAATGGTGATCTGAAATGGGATATATAGTCACTTAACATGTACTACAACAATAGAAAAAGGTTTCACCATCCAAAAGCCATCTATTTTAGATGTAGTCCCATAGGCAGCATGATGATGTATAAATACTAATCTGCTCTGTGGATATAAAGCCCATTTGTCTACCAGCTCCATGGCATCGCATTATTTAATAGGTGACCTAACAGATAACACTCCAAGAGTATATAAACTATTATAATAAAGCATAACATTTCCCTGGGTGAATGCCATAATCTAAGAGATTACATCTTCTTTCATCTGTAGAAAATTAGGATAATGATCAAGGTCAACAAAGAATCTCTACATACCATTTTAGTCTCTGCAAGTGCTGTCAAGTTGTCATACATATATTCAATGTTTCTAACAAGACCTACCTCCTTACAGCATAATTATGTGTTGCATACACCCATTTGGTGAGGAGGAATCTACATTATATCTTGCCATACTGCGGTGGTGGTGCTGCAGTAGCGTTGTCACCTCACAGTAAGACGTTGTCCTGTTTGATTCTCAGCTAGAGCATCTTCTGTGTGGAGACATGTGTGAATGGGTGTACCTTCGTTGAAGGTTGTGCATCAGGGCCGGCAACTCGGCACGTAAAAATCTACTGCCAATCATTAGTGGACTGGAGTTCCGCTATGGCGACCCCTAACTGGGAAAAGCCAAAAGACACAGCAACAACAACTAAAGTTAAGATTGTCTGATTCATTTAGATGAGTGTTTTGGAGGAGGACAACATCAGGATGCCATATCTTAAAATGCTGATGCATTCCAGGACGTCTGCTTGGATTTCTCAAGTCATTAATATTCCAGGGCACTACTTTAAATTGTGTAATGGATTATAGGTCATACTATACACCATTACACCATCATATTGCTAATGTAAAACTATACTGAACTGCCTTAGTATTACCATACTAACATCTACCCCCCAACATATCTCCCACCCTAAACCAAAATAATTAAAAACTCAAAAATGTCAATAAATTCCAAACAATAAGAAAGAACCACATATACCCTAAAACAGTTATCTTATCATTCCAAGGGCCATATAGATATAGTCCAGTTGACCATCATCCTGGTCTATGGGTAAAGGAGATAGGAAAAAGAACAGGTATATCTCCTGCAACAATTGTGAAAGTTCTGCCTGGCAAAGGGTTGCCATGGCACCTGAACTGGCAATGACAGATGTCTGTCTGTCTGTGTCTTGGAGAAAAAAGGCCTCAGTATCAGAAAAAACTCACACAATTTCAAATAACATAAAAACAAAACCACTAGTTCATGCCAGCATATTGCTGTTAAAAGTGTAACACCATGAAGCAGTGTCTACTACTAAAAGTAAATATATTGAATAACTGGAAAGGAGCAGCTTCAATATGTTCATTCATGCTTTTATATCATGCAGGATGAAAAAAAAACACAGTCATAGAAGTTGCCACAATCAGAGCCAAATCCAGCACTAGGCTACCTAGGCATTTGCCTAGGGCTGTACATGCTTGGCGGGCTCATTGGCCAGGGAGGCTGCCAAATTTACTTTAAGAATGCCCTCATTGTCTATGCATCCCTGTACATGTTGCTGCACATACCTGTTGCTGTTGCTTGTGTGTTCCATGTGTGGAATTCAAATTAAAGATGTTCCTACCCATGCCCAAGACAAATGGACAGTCCTGCCAAAGGACAAACAAAATATATTCTGTTCCATCATTAAGGTGTGTGAATGAACAGTGTTCCATTCTGCTGGTAAAGGGTACATGTGTGTGTGTGTGTGTGTGTGTGTGTGTGTTTGTGTGTGTTGTTAGTAAAATGCCTTAGTTAAGGATGGCAGGTTAGTTAATTTGCTTAGGTTCAAACTCTGTACTTTAGTTACAGGAAACAAGATCCTGTATCCTCTACAGCAATTACCATACTACACAAAAATGTGAGTTTCAGTGCATTTTCATGGAATTGTGAGCTTCAGTGCATTAAGGTGTGAGCTTCAAGGGAAAAGAAGTTTATTGTTGCTCATACTAAGTGTGTTTTCAATGTTCAACTGTTTTGCTTAGCAAATGATCATCACTGTTGTGTTATATAATTCGAGAGCAGTGTTAGTAGCACAACAGGTAGCACACTTGCTTTTGATGCTGAAAGTTGTGGGTTCTACTCCCACACCATGTAGATGGGTACTGTGTTGTACTTTATGGTGAGTGGGGAGGGGGTGCCACAGTCCTGAGTGTGTCCTCCTTTGAATGAGATGCCTAGTAAGTATGAACCTGTTCTTAGTTTGCCATTCATTCCCTATTGCAATATTAGCAGCTTACCATTTTTTTAGTGTAATATAAACAATTTATTCTTCAAGGGCAGCAGACACTGAATCTGTAGATGAAATACTGAAATATAAAGTTGTTCGCTAGCAGCAACATGTTCATTAGTTAAAAATCTCTTAATGTGGAATTATTCAGATGACTTTTACTTCTCCAGAGATTATGCATATTGACTGATATTGGTGGATTGTAATGACAGATGTTTGAGTGGCCTTTTATGGTTGAAATGTTCTGAAATGGGCAGTTTTGTCATTACTGCCTCATACTATTGTTTCATTGCTTACTGGAAAAATGTTCCAAATTACAAATTTAAGACACACTTTAACAAGTGGTGCTGTATTATACAATGAAAATATATTAATACAACTAGGAAGGTGAATCAAAGAAAATATGCATGTATGTCCTAAATATGTGTGCAAGGGGTCTATGGTTTGAAAATGGCCCAAAGGTAAACTTTATCTGCCAATGGCCAGAAGCATTTTTTTTGAATATGGGTTTCAATGACAGTTCAATGAATGTGAGTCTCAAGAGCAGAGAAGTTTACTGTTAATGGTAAGTCTGTTTTCATTGTAAGATTGTATTGTTTTGTTTAGCAAATGCCTTTCAATGTTTGTGCTATAACATTTGAAATACTTGTTAAATGAAATTCAAACGTCTGTAATCATTGCTGAAGTAAAGAAAAAAACAGTATGCACACTGAGAGGTTTGAACAGTGTTTATGCTAACTGAGGAGAAAGAGCCAAGTAGTGGGCCACTGGAATGGCTGGGGGGTGCTGCTGTGTCTGTTTGTGGAGCCCTGATCCATTACCATGCCTAGGGCCCCATTTGACCATGATTAGGCTCTGGCACGATATAGCTGCCTCTGTTGGAGATCATGCAGCATTTATTTGTGTGTCTCCTTGAAGATAATAACTTTCTGAAGTAGCTACAAAACAGAGCATGCAGGGTACAACACCAAAATCACATGCAACCTATCACTAAAACCTATAAAATGCCATATTATGTCATGCTAAAAGTGTGGTGCACAACTGCACCATGAGAAGCCACAACCAGAACATGTAGCAGTAGTAAACATACTATACAAAAGAAGAAAAAAACAGCATGTAATGCAAGCCCCTTAAAATTAAACTATTCAGTTTTGTGTAATCTCCAATTTTCATTCTGCTGCTAGAAAGCCAAAAGTTTTTCCATCCAGGTCTCTTCATTGCCATAAATGATACCATTTACTAGGTTACTATTACTAGGAATGATGCTAAATCCCATACCATACGAATGTCTCATGTTACAGTGTACAAAGCAAGGTAATATTAAGCAGGATCATTACTTTGTACTTTTTTTCTCAACAGACCAAAGTAACATCACAGATTGTTAAAAAATGGAAACTGACATAAAATAACAGTATCCAAGTTCAGATCTAGTGACATGTAATAAGTGTTGCTCCCACTGTATTTCATGTAGAAGTAATAGACTGTAGTTTCCCATTACACCACAAGGTGGAGCACCTTTTCAGGAATATAAAAGACAATTTCAAACATGAAAGAGGTTTCTGGAACACTAGCTGAAGGAGGGAAGACTGAAACACATAGCTGAAGGGAAAAAGGGCCTTGCATCATGACTGGATTTTCTTTTTTAGTGCTTTGGGACTGGGAAGTAAAGTAGCAGATTGTGTCTGTCTCTGGCTGAAATTCTGGATGATAGTATTTTGTGGAATCAGGAGAGAAGTCTGAAACCAGTAGCTCCACGCCTATGATTCAGCAAGAAAAGGAGTTCCCTTGGGCTTAGTACCGAGAAGCCATAGATGATTACCAGAGTTCTGGTAGGTGATTTTCTACTTTTCTCATCAGAAGAACCACGGCGTCTGGTCACTAGGATATTCTGATGGAGTGGTGAGAGGCTCTGGCCATCATTTTTATATTTTTATAAGACCCGACGCATAAATTTAAGTTTAGGGTTCTACAAAATATAAACATCAGCCCCAGAATGGGTGACAATGATAAGGTTCTAGTGAAGTTAGAGATGGAATGGATCCTTAGATCTGGAGCACACAGAGATCCGGGTATAAATAATTATGTCTCAGTGAAACCTTTCTTAGAATAACTGAGCCAGTTCTTCTTTGATGGTCACATTAATATTATGTTGATACATAATTTTATATATATTTACACATAGCATATAGTTCCAGTACTCTTGTGAATATGAGACTTTTTGAAGATATAATAATAGATAGCTTCAGTAGAGAAACACATTGGTTTACTTTAATTATTAAGATATTCTCAATTATATCAGAGAATTTTTCTTAGACTGAAGAGTTAATAACATTTCAGAAGATTACATATACACATTTTTTTGTGTTGTTTGAATATGCTGATTTATAAGTTTCTATTTAGACAGAGAATTACACATATATATATATATGTTGTTTGTTAAAATGTTATATGAATCATGCTTAATATCGTGAATAAAGAAACAGCATGAATTGATGACAACTATCAAATAAGAAATAGTAATGGTAATACATGACTGATGGATGGTTTGAAATATACATATGAATCTTTGAGAAAATGGTTATTGAAACATATATATATATATATATATATATATATATAATTTTATTACCTTACATCATGTCATTGCCATTATATGGCACATTATATCTTACACTGTGTAATGCCCTATATAGGATATTTAGACAGGCCAGCTCTCTATCCAGAGATACTTTTGTCTTTTATTTCGGCTTTATATAGTACAGCACCAACACACATATAATATGCATTAAGCACTTTAAATATTTGATTCAAGTTTTAGATATAGAGACTTTTATGGCATAGATTCACATCAGAGAACTTATATGATAAGTTATGGTTACAAAAAAAGGGAATTGAAATATTAGGTTCCGGTTTACAAGCGCTAAACCTTTATATATTCTAGGTTCTACTATTCCTCAACACGGGTTTTTTATAGATATATTGACTATTTTACACGATGAATTATATTGATAGTAGATGATGAAGAATGAATATTACAGTAGACACAAGATAAATACATCATCAGTCTACGTACGAAATTAAGACACAGAAGATCAATACAATAAGTTGCTTCTGATTGAATGCAGCATTTTAAATGAGAAGTGTTATTCAATACAAAAGATGGTATTTAGATTAAAATTTATTGATAGTTAATAATTAAAATTATATATTCCTTCAAAGATATATTTCATATGTTATATATATTTCATACATCTAGCATGCCTTATCATCATTTTGCAATTGACATCTAGAAGATGAATTTTATTATTAGATAAAATGGCACAATAAATGAGACTAGTTATCAGTAAAAATGAGCCAGGGTAGAACATATCCAAATGACTTCTGATCGTTCTATTTTATTAAATTTTATTTCATTTAATTTTATTTCATTTTAGTTTATTTGAAGGCTTTTTATATATATATATAAAAAAGCTAATGCCGATTAATTCATAAGCATTTTATATCAGGCAATATTTAACTATTTTTATATGATTAATGTTTGTCTTAATATTTGAAATGAAAAAGTCATTTTGAAACTCTAAATGTGTAGTTCAGCAGAGAGAGAGAAAAAAATGAGACATGGTCCTTTAAGCTAGTCAAAACTGAAAAGTCTGTTATATAGTTAATTGATTTAGTACTTAATTACTTAACTATGTAATTGTTTAATGATTTCAGATTAATTGGATATACTGTTGGTATATAATGAATTAGGATAGACACTGTTATATTGATCTGAAGAAGCGTGCCAGCAGCACGCGAAAGCGCTTATCCCTGTTTGTTCTATTATTTGGAATAAAGGATTTTCGTTGAAGAAGGTGGTCTCGTGGTGTATCCTGCTTAGTTATTTCTTGTGATTTTGTGGTTGACATTTGCTACAGGATACTTTAGGAGGTATTGCGGCAATTTGGTCTTCTTTTTTACTTCATCAAATTTGTTGCTGCTACATCCACGCTATGGAGAACACCACCATTGAACTGGACTATAACCCGGCTCATAGAATGGGCCCCCTGGGCATTGAAGCTTTTTTACCAACAAAAGGTAATCCGCTGTTGAATTTAGACTTTCCTGAAACAAATGACAATATTTCTGTAAGGAATGATTCTGAAAACAACATGAGTGACTTTTATTCACTACTAAGAGACCTTGAAAACAATTTGTACAAGTTCCAAAGAATGTCATGGCAGAGAAAGCACCTGCAAGCATGCCTTAGTTTTAAAGTTGTTCCGAGAGGTATGCGCGTTCTGTGCATGCCTACTTACGGACAACAGTATCCAGATCTCCTCAAAAAATGGCAAGATCTAAATCTTGAATTGAGTAACAAATATATACAACTGCTTCTTGATTACTTTGAACCCATAGAGAATACAATACAGAAAGCCATTGACGTGGCATACAAAGCTATTGTTGAAAGATTCAATTCAGAAAAATGTATCCGGAAACTGAACGACACTTCAATGCAAATTAAACTGTATGGGGAAAAGCTAAGAGGTATTAAGCAAAAGAAACTGACCAGAGATGTACAAGATTTCAGAACGGGTAACATATTTGTTTGGCCGAGAAACATAGAGAATAATGGGATACAGAATGAACGTAATCATCGCTCGCAACTGAGGAAACCGGATATGGGAGAAGCGAATAACTCAGCTTTGGCGCCAACCGGTTTGAATACGAACAACACAGGTGAACCAACCAATGACAGAAGAGAAGTCTTTACGGTGAACACTGACGAACTGACACCGCCACCTAACCAGCTAGCTCTAAGGCCCATAGATGAATCCATCAGAACAGGAACTATCCGAAAAAACAATGCGATATCCAGCAGGAACATGGATGCCCCTTTTCCGATCAGGATCCATCCAACAAAAAGGGGGAGATCAGAAAGCCGGGGTCCGAGGAAACGGAAATCCTCGACAGACAGGTACGAAAAGCACACGAAAAGGAACTGGAACTGACTTTACTGGTTTTCAATTTTTCTAAATATAACTTGTCTGTATCTGATTTTTCTCTGTTGAACAAAGGACTGAATTTCGTGCCTTCACAATATAGCAGACTGTCAGAAACTCTGACAGATTTAAGACTATTTGCTAGGAAAGTAGCGCTACGAGCATTTTTTAGAAATCAAGTGAATCAGGTGAGAAACGTAGACACTATGTTTAAATGCAGAAGTACCTTCTCACCGGTTCTGCCAACCTATGTAGAATGCTTTGTAAAAACATGTGAGAAGGATATTTACAGTTTATATGCCAACAAACATGTTAAAAATAGATTTTTCAATTTGGATAAAGCTAAGTATGACTCTTTGAGGAACCTGAAACACAACAATGATATTTTAATCACTAATGCTGATAAAGGGGGGGGAGTGGTGCTGCTAGACAGAACCGAGTATATAACCACAATAGAAACAACTTTACAACAGAATAGTACTTACAATGAATTGACACTTGAAGGGGTTATGAGAATAATTAAGAATGTCAGAGAAGAACTGTATGATATCTTGATGTGCCGACAAGTTAGTAAAGATATGTTTGACTTCCTACACATAGAAGAACCACTTGTACCTGTGTTAAAGGGTTTGCCGAAGATACATAAAGGAGTAGAACCGATACCCATGAGACCTATAGTATCCGGCAGACAATGGGCCACATATAATATCTCAATATTCATAGAAAAAATGTTGAGGCCAATAGTGAATGAGATACATACCATCCTTAGGGACACACAACACTTGCTGAAAGATTTAGAATCTTTTGATCTCCTAGAGAAGAGCAATGGGAAACTGCTCCTAGTTACATTAGATGTCCGTGACTTGTTCACGTGCATCCCTAATGATTATGGAATGCAGGCAGTGAGAGAGATGATGGTTACACAAAGCGATTTCTCAAGGAATAGGCAGATTCTAATTAACCAACTTCTGGAGCTAGTGCTGCATTGTAATGTATTCATGTTCCACAACAAATACTATTTACAGACATGGGGTGTCGCCATGGGCACCCCATGTGCAAACTCCTATGCTAACCTAGTATTATATTACTGGGAGCAGGAACATGTGTTTAAAAGTACTTGGATGAAAAACATACGCATGTATAGGAGATTTGTAGACGATGTGATTCTGGCATGGGATGGGACCATTGAAGATCTGAGGGATTTTGTGGAGTATTTGGAAAAGACAACCACTTTTCTGAAGTTCACATATGAATACTCCTACACAGAGATCAATTTCCTAGATTTAACCTTATTTTATGATATAAATGATAGTTTGTCCTTCAGATTATTTAGAAAAACATGTTGGAGGAACACTATTTTGGAATACAGCAGTATGCATCCGAGATTCATGTTTACAGGCATAATGAAAGGACAGTTTTCAAGGATAACCAGGGTGTGCAAAGATATGGATACAATACAAACAGAAGCAGATAATATGGAAAGATTGTTTATGGCCAGGGGCTATAATAGCAAGTTAGTCAAAGAAACGAGATGTCAGATTATACCAGCAGAGAGTAGACACAGAGATATAAACACCAGTTCAGGTGAGAAAAATATAGGGCCAGGGAAGTCAAGAGAAAAATACACGCCTACCCATTGTAAGCAGAATACCAAAGTTAATTTTATACTGAAATATACAAATGACATCCATGAAATTAAGAAGATCATAAATAGACATTGGAATATTCTCGTTATTACAGATGACATTAGGGGAATAGTAGGTGATACGCCGAGTTTTGTCTTCCGGACTTGTGATAACCTGAAAACAATTTTCTCTTACAATTCTAATGATGGCTCTCAATCACAAGTTGGAACATCTGATACACCAGGGACCTATCCATGCAAGGAATGCAGTATGTGTCAACACATTACTGATATACAAGAATATCGACACCCACATGGACATTTTCATTTTGTTCCAAGGGCTTATACAAATTGCAACACTAAGAATTTAGTTTATATGGCCAATTGCGTTTTATGTCCAGCCTTCTATGTTGGTCTTACCAAGAGGAGGTTAAGAGAACGTATATATAATCACACATATGATATACGCAAACAAAATGAGTTGAACGCACTGGTCAAACATGTTAATTTGAACCCGACGCATAAATTTAAGTTTAGGGTTCTACAAAATATAAACATCAGCCCCAGAATGGGTGACAATGATAAGGTTCTAGCGAAGTTAGAGATGGAATGGATCCTTAGATCTGGAGCACACAGAGATCCGGGTATAAATAATTATGTCTCAGTGAAACCTTTCTTAGAATAACTGAGCCAGTTCTTCTTTGATGGTCACATTAATATTATGTTGATACATAATTTTATATATATTTACACATAGCATATAGTTCCAGTACTCTTGTGAATATGAGACTTTTTGAAGATATAATAATAGATAGCTTCAGTAGAGAAACACATTGGTTTACTTTAATTATTAAGATATTCTCAATTATATCAGAGAATTTTTCTTAGACTGAAGAGTTAATAACATTTCAGAAGATTACATATACACATTTGTTTGTGTTGTTTGAATATGCTGATTTATAAGTTTCTATTTAGATAGAGAATTACACATATATATATATATATATGTTGTTTGTTAAAATGTTATATGAATCATGCTTAATATCGTGAATAAAGAAACAGCATGAATTGATGACAACTATCAAATAAGAAATAGTAATGGTAATACATGACTGATGGATGGTTTGAAATATACATATGAATCTTTGAGAAAATGGTTATTGAAACATATATATATATATCTAATTTTATTACCTTACATCATGTCATTGCCATCATATGGCACATTATATCTTACACTGTGTAATGCCCTATATAGGATATTTAGATTTTGTCTTTTATTTTGGCTTTATATAGTACAGCACCAACACACATATAATATGCATTAAGCACTTTAAATATTTGATTCAAGTTTTAGATATAGAGACTTTTATGGCATAGATTCACATCAGAGAACTTATATGATAAGTTATGGTTACAAAAAAAGGGAATTGAAATATTAGGTTCCGGTTTACAAGCGCTAAACCTTTATATATTCTAGGTTCTACTATTCCTCAACACGGGTTTTTTATAGATATATTGACTATTTTACACGATGAATTATATTGATAGTAGATGATGAAGAATGAATATTACAGTAGACACAAGATAAATACATCATCAGTCTACGCATTAAATTAAGACACAGAAGATCAATACAATAAGTTGCTTCTGATTGAATGCAGCATTTTAAATGAGAAGTGTTATTCAATACAAAAGATGGTATTTAGATTAAAATTTATTGATAGTTAATAATTAAAATTATATATTCCTTCAAAGATATATTTCATATGTTATATATATTTCATACATCTAGCATGCCTTATCATCATTTTGCAATTGACATCTAGAAGATGAATTTTATTATTAGATAAAATGGCACAATAAATGAGACTAGTTATCAGTAAAAATGAGCCAGGGTAGAACATATCCAAATGACTTCTGATCGTTCTATTTTATTAAATTTTATTTCATTTAATTTTATTTCATTTTAGTTTATTTGAAGGCTTTTTATATATATATATATATATATATATATAAAAAGCTAATGCCGATTAATTCATAAGCATTTTATATCAGGCAATATTTAACTATTTTTATATAATTAATGTTTGTCTTAATATTTGAAATGAAAAAGTCATTTTGAAACTCTAAATGTGTAGTTCAGCAGAGAGAGAGAAAAAAATGAGACATGGTCCTTTAAGCTAGTCAAAACTGAAAAGTCTGTTATATAGTTAATTGATTTAGTACTTAATTACTTAACTATGTAATTGTTTAATGATTTCAGATTAATTGGATATACTGTTGGTATATAATGAATTAGGATAGACACTGTTATATTGATCTGAAGAAGCGTGCCAGCAGCACGCGAAAGCGCTTATCCCTGTTTGTTCTATTATTTGGAATAAAGGATTTTCGTTGAAGAAGGTGGTCTCGTGGTGTATCCTGCTTAGTTATTTCTTGTGATAAAATAACAGTATCCAAGTTCAGATCTAGTGACATGTAATAAGTGTTGCTCCCACTGTATTTCATGTAGAAGTAATAGACTGTAGTTTCCCATTACACCACAAGGCGGAGCACCTTTTCAGGAATATAAAAGACAATTTCAAACATGAAAGAGGTTTCTGGAACACTAGCTGAAGGAGGGAAGACTGAAACACATAGCTGAAGGGAAAAGGGCCTTGCATCATGACTGGATTTTCTTTTTTAGTGCTTTGGGACTGGAAAGTAAAGTAGCAGATTGTGTCTGTCTCTGGCTGAAATTCTGGATGATAGTATTTTGTGGAATCAGGAGAGAAGTCTGAAACCAGTAGCTCCACGCCTATGATTCAGCAAGAAAAGGAGTTCCCTTGGGCTTAGTACCAAGAAGCCATAGATGATTACCAGAGTTCTGGTAGGTGATTTTCTACTTTTCTCATCAGAAGAACCACTGCGTCTGGTCACTAGGATATTCTGATGGAGTGGTGAGAGGCTCTGGTCATCATTTTTATATTTTTATAAGATTGTCCCCCCCCCAAATGCTTTGTGGATTATAAATAACTGGGATCCATATGAGCTCCAACTTGGCCCCATCATGCCGGCAGCAAGACTGTAAATAGTCACTGGCCAGTGAACAGGGAATAATAGAGTGTTTCATAGTTGGTCTGTTTAGAATTGATCAAGGGAATAGAGGGTGTTAGTACCGCTAAATTACATTGCATTCTCTCATATTTGTATCGTGACACTATAAATCTTTATTGTTCAATGATAATGCATTTTACCATGTTAGTACTGCTGCCTTAAAGAATATTTACTGCTCAATGACATTGCATTTTCTCATATTTGTATTGTTGCATTATAAATCCTCATTGTTCATTGACACTGCATTTTGCTTGTGTTAGTACTGCTGTCTTTAAGAATTTTGCTGCTCAATGACATTGTATTTTCTCATATCTGTATTGTTGTATTATGCTCTTTTATTGCTTAATGACATTGCATTCTCTCATATTCATATTGTGACACTATAAATCTTTATTGCTCAATGATAATGCATCTCGCCATGTTAGTACTGCTGTCTTAAAGAATCTTTACTGCTCAATGACATTGCATTTTCTCATAGTTGTATTGTTGCATTATACATCCTCATTTTTCAATGACATTGCATTTTGCTTGTGTTAATACTGCTGCCTTCAAGAATTTTGCTGCTCAATGACATTGCATTTTCTCATATCTGTATTGTTGTATTATGACTCTTTTATTGCTTAATGACATTGCATTTTTCCTGTGTTTGTGTTGCTGCATTATAAAGCTTCACTGCTCATTGATATTGCCTTCTTTGTGCATGTTTGAATGTCAAGACTTTCTTCTGTTGAGTTCTGGGGAAGAGGGTGAATGTATGTTTTTATTGCATGCATATCTCACCTTGCTTTATTGCTAACTGGTGCACTGTTGAAATAATTAGTTTATGGTTGTGCTATTCCCCTTTTAAACTAGATGTGTCACCTAGAATAAAATCTGTCCCTCTTGCCACCTTGGTGTGTTGGACCTATAGGGGTGTCACCAGAGATAGGTAGGAAAGAACCCATATCTCTTCAGCTACACCTGTGGGTGCGCTACATAAGCATGCCTGTTTAACTAGTCAAAATATCCTGTTCCTTCCCAAGCACTTAGTGTGACTTTGTTGAATTCAAGTATGATAAAGGATGTTACGTTACATAAACCTATACTACGCAAACACGCACAGACATAGCACTTACACAACAACATATTGTAAATGACGAAAACTGAAGCAGAGACATGCATGTTAAGGCAGTCATAATTGCCTATAGCTCTGTTAGATTTATCTTCCAAAACTGTTAAATGCTACCTACCGTGTGTCAGTATTAAAGTATTTTTCAGCTCTGCCATATTGTTTTTCATCTATTTAAGCTTTGTCATTTTTGTTCCACTTAGATGAATCACTTACCTCAAAACTGGAGTTTCAGCCAGTGAAATGTCATTTCATTGTAACTGTATGGAGAACAAATCCTCTGTCTCTGTAACTTATATCTCTCTTTCTTGTAGGTACATATGTCTCTTAACTGGGCAGTATAAGCCAAGTTTAACACACTTTTGCTTTAGGAAATGTATAATTCTAGTCGTCACTGAATCAAACAACTTGGTCTGGAAATGAATAGGACCATCAGAACACTTTCTTTTTTAAAGTAACTACTTTTATTGATTATTTAAAAAAAACAAACTATCTGTTCTCATGGCTTAGAAATTGGAATTGTTAGTTTTGTTGCAGTCCTCATTGGGCATATTCCCTAGCTCTCTAAACTCTGGACGAATAAAGACAAGTAGTTCTGCAAACAATCCACAGCATTCCTGCCCTCTACAGTCTGCTGCAGGTCAATTACATGGATGTTGATCCACCATACTCCAGTTTCTTGACTGAACAGTCTTTTAAAAAAAGTTTTTTTTTGCCTCAACAGGAAGTCCACTTATATTTTGAAGACAGAGAGACTGATATCAGTGTCAATTATTAAGGTTTCAGGGCCCCTATTATCAAGGCTGAGTCAGCCCAAATATCTTTAAGTGATTTTTTGAAGTAACAGTTTTAAATTTCAAGATTCATAAACTGGATTGGCCTGAGGTGAAATGTTGCCTTGGGAAAAGGGTTTCATCGCCTCTCAGTTCCCCATTGGTCCCCTCTGCACCACCACAGTGCCCCCCCCCCATCTTGGCTTTTCCATACCATTCAGATGACTTTTTGTTCACACTTTGTCTTTTTCTTCATCTTTGTTACTCATCCTTTCAACTCAGTCTAACTGGCAAGACTGCATCGCGATAATTGTGTAAAAAGAGTTAAAGTAAGCTGGGGTGTCACTAAATGCCCAGAAGCCATGGAGTTGTAGATGTTCTGAGGTGATTTTTACAGCTTTTGCTCAACCTTTTGATGCATTTTCTACCATCCTTTTAACACACACTAACTGGCCAAAACTGCACTGCAA
Organism: Protopterus annectens; assembly: GCF_019279795.1. Classification (NCBI taxonomy): domain Eukaryota; kingdom Metazoa; phylum Chordata; order Ceratodontiformes; family Protopteridae; genus Protopterus; species Protopterus annectens. Next base: position 182,323,190 of record NC_056733.1, read on the forward strand.
TAACTGCACAGAAAATGATTGAGTGACATTAAAAAGACTCCAAAAAAGATTCCAAAGACATGCATCTGGAGCATTTCTCCCCGGGCCTCCGCTGAAAACAGGCTCTGTGGAATCTAGTCGGAATTTCCTGGTCAACAAATGCTAAATAAATAAATAAATAAATAAATAAATAAATAAAAATATATGGGGCTCTAGATGATCTGGTGTACATTTGAAAGGACTTTTCAACCTTTTGATGACCTAAAATAATGACCAAGGAAGAAATTCAGTCTTATGTCATATAAGAAATGCATTATTTAATTCTTCTACATCTCAACTATCCCTGATTTTGCAGAATATTCCTGATTTTAGTTCAAGTGTTTGCTCCATTCTTCATAAAATGTTTCATTTTGTGATAAATCACTGAAGATTGCAGTCAGTTAATAATTCTACTCATTAAACTTTCATACCTCTTATCATTCTGTAATCGCATGCTGATACAGAACCTGTTATTCTGCTAACTTTTTTGTGAAATGGAGTAATATTCCAATGATGTCCCTAGGTTTATGCCTTTGTCCCAGCTATTATTTTAGTTTTTTTTTCTAGAATTCTTGAGCAAATACTTTAGGAGTTATGGTAAATTCATAATGTTCAAAGCTGATAAAACAGTAGTTACTAATAAAATGAGGAGGCAAACGATTGTGAGGTTGTATATAGATAATATCTGGGAATTGTGCCTGCTACCCTCCCCCCCAAAAAAAATTGAATTTGCCTTCTGTGTACCCCTCTGTTATTAGACTGAGATAAAACCGAGGGAACAAATGATCACAATTATAAAGGTCAAGTTGTTCCTGTCATACATATATACAAAATACCACCTCACCCCTACCACTCAAAAAGTAGCCACCTTCTGTATATCTTCAGATGGCAGACTCGGGTAAAACTGGAAGATCAAATGACCCCAATAATACATTTCAACTTGTTGCCAAAAATGCTTGTAGAATATGCTTTCATGCTTCTGCCCCTCAAAAACCAGGAGACAAACACAAACTAAAACTCCAAAAACATAAAGGGCGACAGACTGTCCAGAACATAAGTCCACATTTATTTTAAACATTAGGGCAGGGTTTAACCCACTTACCCTGGAGAGGACGGAGATGACCTGGCAGATGGTGCTTGATGCAAACACTTGGCCAGGACTTAATAAGTACATCTTAGTTACTTCTATACTTAAGTTGAAACCTTTAACAAGATGAAGTAGTGGGGGTGAATTATTATTATTATTATTACTATTATCATTATTATTTATTATTATTTACTATCATATATATTTTTATTACACATGGACAAGTACTTAATTAGGTAAAATTTATGTATATACTGCATTTTATCAGCTTATGTATTGTGAAGATACTAATAAGGATTTTTAAATACAAATATTAGTATACTATAGTTAAAGTATCTAATTTATTTATTTTTTTGATTTTTAGAATATTCCATATGATAGTAAAAATATGAAAAAATATGAAAACACATAAAAAGGAATATTTGATGGCTGCCTGTTCAAGTTAGTTAGAACTGTGCTTTTCTTCTTATTTTATTTTATATGAACAAGACGTTGCTTTGCTACATAATAGTTATATAATAGTTATTATTGTTAGAGTTATTAGGAGAGTAGGTGATGTACAACATTTATTAGCTTGTATGTTTTTTTTTTCAAAAATGGTTAATCTATTGTTTCTATTGTATATAAGTACACTGTTAGTTCTATGTGAGTAAAATACCCCTGTATTTTTAAAAATGTAAGTGGAAGCTGTGTGTGAGTGGGGGGGGGGGTTACTTGAATGGTTTAATCCATAACTATTTAAGTTTGGCTTTGTAGTCTTTTTTTATTCTGATGAAGTCATGATTGGATGACAAAAACGCTTAATGGTGTGCTTTAATATTTAAAAAAACATGGACTTGTGTTCCTGACAGTCTGTCGCCCTTTATGTTTTTGGAGCTCTTCCACTCAAAAGATAGACACCTGCATATAAGTCTAATGTTTGAGGAAGGTGAAAAATAGTGAACAAAGTAATATAATCCAACTTGTTGCTCCTAAAGTGTACACTGCCCTGAGGCAAGCAATATCAAGCTTTTGTGCAGACCTCAGATGTCTGATTGGAAGGAAACATTAAAGAACTAATAACCCCCACTTTTCCCAGCTCCTACACAAGCTGTAGACACATTCTATGTTCATGTCTGAGTATGACTGGTTTTAAACTTGGTGGGGCCCAAGGCAGAAGTAGAGTATGGGGCCTCCATGCTAAGTTTGTATCAAAATCTGTTTATGCAGCTATAGCTGTGGGGGCCACCAGGCTCTCAGAAGTTCTGAGAGTCTAATTGTTCTGTGATGCATTTACTCATTATTTTTTAAATATAATTATATGTTAGATGTTTTTTTTTTAATTTTAACTTTAGAAGCTAAGCAGTTCTCACCAATTTTTCATTATTCAACAAATAAAAGTCAGTGGTATTTTTCATTCATCCTCCCTGACACATACACATATACCCACACTCATAGACACAACTCCTCACCTGTGTCACATCTTTGGGGTGTTGGAAAAAAGTATAACCCCCTGATAAAACCCATATATACATAAGAAGTATATGCAGACTCTACAGAGATGGAGCCACAACCAAGAACTCAGCCAGAAAACCAAACACCATGAGACAGCAATGCTACTTGCTGTGCCACTATATCAGTGATCAGTTGATTTTACACATATCCTACCTATACTACCAAAGATAGCTACTTACTGGATAGAGTGCTGATGTCTGACTGTGATAGAAAGTGATAAAAATTATAGCCAACTTATTGCTCTTAAATACATTGTAGCATATCTGTAAATACATACACTTGCAAGCACAAGCCATTGAAATGATTGTCTTTTATTGGATTCCTGCCAAATACTGCTTCTGCCTAGCCAGATCAATGACTGTTTAACAGTGATCAAATAACAGCAAGAGTAAGTCACTTTTATTAACAGCCTCCATTCCCATAAATTACAGCCACTTTATTGACTGTGTACATCTCAAATGTATGACAGTGATTTAAAAGAATGACCAAAGCCAGAATAATTACTTTAACTTGACTATGACAGCAGGGCCAGTCATTGCCATCCTCAGACAGTCTCAGTACTGGGCAATTATTGCCATTTGTTGGCCTTGGTGTCTAAGTATGGTAAACAAAAAACTAAATAAAAGAATAGTGGCCACAGTACTGTATTTCAAGCTGGTTGCAAAGAATATGGAATTATGATAAATGGCATACGTGATAAGTCATTAAGTTGTTATGGACTGCAGACTGATAAACTGATAACTTTAATGAATGTTAACTACATCATATAAATGAGAATTATACAAAGACATTTAGAGAACGTTTTGAAATGGATATGGAAAACAGGCATATATGGTATAAAAATAGATGAGTTCAAGAGACGATGATCATTAAAGAAATGGTATATAATATTTTGGAAATGAAGCAGTTGTGGGGATTTTAGGATGTGACATAGAGGAAGCATTTACACAAATTGCATTACTCCTGCCAAGCCAGGATAATGAGCAAACAACAGCAGGGTTAGTTATTTTCATCCACAGTAATTACAAATATTTTTAACTGTATTCATCCCAAATGTCTGACTGCAATAAAATAACATAAAATCACAAAATACTGGCCACTGTGATATGTTTCAACCTCATCTCTGTCTTTTGTTCCCTCTCTCTCTCAAACACACAACCCCCCACACACATGTACACAGTTGCCAGCCAGCCATAGTAAAGGGCTCACCATCCACTGCTCATAATATCTGGTTGCCTGCCAGGATTAAAAAAAATATTTACCTCACTCGCAAAACTCTTGTTGCACAGCCATCACACCTACTTTCCTTTTTAAAATTTATGGGCTGTTTGCTCCTTGCTATCCCAGTCATGCTGTAGACAATGAATCAGATTCCTTGCCTAGATCATGGGTAATAAAGAGCAGAACTTCCTCAAATTCAGTGTTCAGGCCAGGAGTTCAGCAACTTCCCAGTGTGGCAGTACATTCATGGCTACTTTGAACAGGGATACTACAAGTAATTTATTTATTTATTTATTGTAAGTAAAGGAATGCTGCTGGCATGTTTGTTTGCTTAAAATAAATAAATAATAATCAGAAAATAACCCCTTGCTGCTAGGTGAACTAGGCAGCTGCCTAGGATACCAATCAATAAGGGCAACTATGCTAGTAATTGTGAGTCCTGGAGTAACAAGGCTGAGTGTGCAAAAATGTGAGTCTCTCAGTTTTCTGTTTTTCTCTCTGGTGTGGTGGTCTAAACATTAATACATATAAATAGTGGGGAGCTACAACAGGTAGCTGATTTCTGAAGAAAAGTAATGCCATTTTTAACCCTGCTATGGTTTTGGTAAGCATTTTAATATCCATTTTGTCTGTATTTAAAGGTTTTGGTAAATGTGCTGCAGCTGTGTGATAGATGATAGATCTGCAGGCCAGGAAGACCTCTTAAAGTGGAGTTAAAAGGAACAAATGGATTTTTTATTGGCAAGCAGACAATGTGAGCTTGACAATGCACCATGTTCACAAAAGCAGGCACATTCTGATATGTGAATAACAAAGTAACTATAATCAAAAGCTTATAGAACTTAACTTTTCTTTTAGGATGCCACATTATTCAGAATTACAAGATTTGTTGTGTGCATCATCCTAGTAGAACCTGGGCTCTTGCCTGAACTTTAAATTAACAGGACAGGTTCTGTTCTAGCACAAATAGGCCCTTAATGTCTCTAACACCTAAAAAATAATTTAGACCGGGAGTCTAATATAAGGACAGCTGACAAATCTGGTAAACCTCCCATTGATTAACAAAGTACATATAACCCTGAATCCAAGATTTACACTTTCACTGACATTAAATATAAAAACTTTCACTCTTTGGCTGGAATTCAGAGGCAGTCTATGAGCAGGAAAAGCCACACAGTTAATCAGTTATTTTTGAGGCAGTGAACAGTTCTGTCATACTAAGGACAGGAACGCATATGAAAAAGGTTTAGTGATAATCAGCACAAGGCTGCTGCACACACAGGGACAGCACTGTTGTTGCATATGACTGATGTGACAAACATCACAGGTGAGGTACAGAAGTGTGGGTGACAAACGTGTGTCCATATGTGCAGTTACTTGCCACATAATTGCATGTAGCACCTGTCTGTCATATAAAGGATCAGCACAGTTACCAACACAGAAAGACCAGTGTGGGTGAGCACAGTGCATTAGCAGCTCTGCTCATCATATAAATGACAAGGAAGTGGATTAGACAGGAAAGAAAGAAATGGCAGAACAGCATGCAGAGGAAAAAAGGTAAACATAAGGTATGAAAAGTGGGTGAAAATGATCATTTCTCTGTGGGAAAGCATCAATCCTTACGTCATACAAAAGAAGCATATGTGGAGAAGGTAATAATCAATGACTGTGGATGGGAAGGTGGGTGAAGGGTAGTTAGCGGGGCAGACAGATAAACATAGGTTAAAAGGTGAATACCAGGCTAAATGCCCTTGTGGGTAGTTCCAAGATCTATGTTTATATACAACCCATAAGGTAGTGATTACTTCTGGATGAGACAATGATTATTTCCAAGGAATACCAGTGAGGTTTTGTAGTGGCCATATTGTAAGAAGAGCATTTAGGTGCTGCCTCTGTTCATATGTAGTACAGGGGTGGTTCTGCAGGTAAATTTTCTCATTCTCATCCATAGATCCAGGTTATGCTTGAATGGGAACAGGGATGATTTTTTTTTTTAATGGAGAAGAAGTCTGTTCCAGAGTAGTGGTAACCTCTGAGAGATGTACCTGTCTCTCCTAACCATTCCATTTAGGTTACAGAGGAGGTTTAGGTCCCTGGAATGAGTCTTTCTATTACCAATTGACTTGTGGATGTGCAGTAGGTCCATCAGTGTAGGATCAAAGGATGCCTTTATTAGCCAGACACAGATCTCTTCTCAGCAGTCTATAGGATACTGAATACAATGGCAGTGCTTTGAGAGTTCATGTAGGACTTATGTTTACAGCCTAGTATTTGTTTGTGAGGAATGACTGTGGGCATTCGAGTTTTTGCATTTGCCTGGCCAGATGCAGGCCAAAGGGGGCATTGTACTCAATGATTGGCTTTATAAGAGCAGAGTAAAGGGGGGGGGGCAATGACATCCCTGAACATGTAGGCTATCCCTTTGCTTATAAGCTGTGCAATATAGAAGAACTTTCTTACAGTTTTGGATACATGTTGGTTGAATGTAAGGTTACTGTCCATATATGTTCCAAAAAAACAAACTACGGGGTAGAATCTTAAGGTTGAATTGTAAATGTGGTAATTTAATGGGGTACACAAACTAAGAAAACTAAAAGAAGAAACCAAAAATAAAAACACTACGGTGCAGACAAAGGATGTGGATCTATATATATATATATATATATATCTGAGGAAGTTCACATTATTTTGGTGGACGAAAGCACTAATCCTTTGATGCAATTGATTAAATGTATTTAATTTCATTTGAGAGCTCCACATCCTTTGTCTGCACAGTAGGATTTTTATTTTTAGATTTGTAGTTTCCTGGGGTAGTGGACTTAAGCAATAACCTATGCCTGGGTGTGGGTAATGCTGGATTTACCCACAGTTGGTGTGGTTTGGTCATGAGGGTGAAGCCCGAGTGGCTAAACAAAGACAACCGTGGGTAAATCCAGCATTACCCACACCCAGAAGTGGGTTATTGCTATTATACAATGACATTATTTAAGAAAAAAAATACATACTTTTCTTAAATAATGGCATTGTATAATGCCTCTGTGCTGCCCTTCCGCAGCTGTCTGGTATTCTGCGGCAGTTCTGATGTACTGCGCATGCGTATGCTTACACAGTACAGCTGTGTATGAAAGCAACACAGAAAGGGAAATCTCCATTGCTTTTTAAAGCTGTCTCGCTATGTTAAATGAGTTTAACATAGTGAGACAGCTATAAAAAAAAGCAATGGAGAAAGGAAGATCTCCGTTGCTTTTTTTTAAGATATCTCGCTCTGTTAAACCAGTTTAACATAGCGAGATTACAGCAACGGAGCTTTTCCGTTCTCTGTTGCTATCTAACACACACAAAAAAAAGACATACTAATGGAAAAAGTCCGGGAAACTGGACCTTTTTCCATTAGTATAAGTCTGATTTACAATGGGCACGCTGACCAATCAGCGTGCACATTTTTGAATATTAATGGGAGGTCATTGCATAATTCCTAATAATGCACTTTTTGGCATGTAGTTTTAGTCTGGCACCAGTTATTTTTTGGGACAAGCCTTTCTGTAGTATGGCTGAGTCATCTGGGAATTCAATGACTGATTCTAACCTGCAGTCAATCACAAAATTTGTCATCCACAGACCCTTTGCATTTGACTTTACTTTAGAGAAGTAGAAGTCAAAAAGGAGAGTTCTCAGTACCGAGCCCTGTGGGGCTCCACTAGTGCAGGTGTTTTTGTGGGGGTAGTTTCCAATATCCCAACTTCTTGAGTCCTATTTGTGAGCCAGTTCACAATCCAGCAGGTGACTTAAGGGGTTTATTCCCAGTTGCATAAGTTTCTCCGCTATGCATGAGTAAGGTATTGTATCAGAAGCTTTGGCCAGATCTTGGTAGGCAGTATATACTGCCTTGCCTTTGTCCATTGCTTTGATGAACTTTTTAAAGAGGTCTACTAAGTTGATTAAGAAAGAATTGTCATTGACAAACCCAAACTATATTCTGATTCACTAATTCCACAATGAATCTTTCTATGGTCTTACAAATGAGGCTGGTCAGACTTATGGGTTGAAAATTACCTGGATCAGTGGTTGGCTCTCCCTTGTACAAGAGTATGACCATTGCTGCTTTCCATTTGTGATGTGCAAAGTCTGTGTGGAGGCTGAGACTAAACAGCATTGCTAGGGACACAGATAAAACATGCATAATGTTATTTAAGATACATCCTGGGACACAGACCACAGAAAAATATTAACAGGGGTGGTATACAAACAGAAGGTAGGAAGGGCAATGTATGGACTCATTTATATACATAAATGCTGGTAGGGAGGACTGGACCAAGAACAAGGAATGAAGAATGATACATAAGGGAGGGGAAAACACCAGGGTGGGGTCCTGACATGGTTGGATACCAGGACAGCCTAGACAATAACCAACCCAGGCATTGCTCACTTAGATGGTCAGTGTTATGGGCTGATTGCTTCCCTGGCAGTCTGAGATGGGATGGATTTGCTGGTCATGCAACTCAGCCAGTCATATCAGAAGGTGCTCCACATTGCTGAAGTAGGCACCAAATTACTGGTGCACCTTGACATCCACCAGCTTCCACAACTGATGTCTAGAGACTGCTTGAAACTTGTTTCATCCACTTTCAGGAGAATAACTTTCACTTCCCCTTCTTTTTTAATGCATTTATTAAACAGAGAAGTATCTCTTTTGAGGGGCTGCCTAAGAGTACTGTCTGGCCAACTGACTTGCCCAGAGTAATTCTGCAGGGAATGGATATGGAAGGAATCAAACCCTATACCTTTCACAACAAAAAACAGGCTTAATCCTCTGTACCCACTGCTAGACCTCTTGAGAAGCAGACAAAGAAGGCACCAGTAAACCCTCTAGGTCATCATCATTGGGGGGGGGGGGCTATCTTCCCTATGATTCTTGAAGCAGTTCACTGTGGCACTGCATCAGGTAATTGAACCAATACTGACACTGCTCAACAGAATGGGAGATTCCACTGATATCACTGAGAGTATGCGACTCTGTGCCAGCTCATGCCTGTCACCCTCTTTTTTTAATGGACCATCACAAGTATCCAACAAGTGTCTGCATTCCCAGACGTTCCTGTGCAGGTCAAACAAGAAACACATTGTGCTCCTAGACACACCAAGCTAAAGTCCTGCATGCACCAGTTCCTGAATTATAGCCCTGTATACACAGATGTATGTTTGTGACTCATGTCATTCAACATAGCTGCGCATTATGATGATTTGACATGCTACAGACATTCATGTGCCATATGCAAGAGCATACAGGTCACATGCTTAGTGACTACCGTGATGTGCATTGCTAGCAATAACATGTTTGGATAGTGCATTGCACACTGGTAGTGATCATAGATAGTGGAACTAAATGGCTTCATTAACATAACAGCCCCACTGACATCTCTAGTTAGCACAATATATAGCATCACTGCCATTTTGCACAACACTGCCTATAATTGGACCACTATGAGTTAGTGAATTGCAGCCAGTAATCAGGTTTGTAAAGAGAAGAAGGCTGTTGTCACAGGTAGGTGCATCCCACAGCATACCGTGCACACTGACTAACTGACATGTTTCACCCAGCATGTCAACCCAATGAGTGAAAGGCATGGCCTGTCTAATGGGTAAAGTCCTATAAAGGTTCACTACCCAGGAGAATGAAGTGCTACTGCAGGCCATATGTGCACATGGTATATACCTATTGGCAAAAGTATCACAGGCAAATATCACTGGGACCAAATTTGGCAGGAAGTGGAATATGATATGAATGCTGTAGGTGGTTATAATAGATCACTACAGCAGTTGTGATGAGAAGTTTGTGGTATGATACTCCATGCAAAAGAAAAGACATTGAGACAGACAGATCCACACAGGGGGGTGACCACCAAGAGTGATGCATCTCACTGAAATTAAGGAGTTTGTGGTGATACTTGCTGGACAGGGTGAACAGCCCCCATGCCTGAGTTGTGGTTAGGATATGTGAGCTGAGCTGGCACCAACCTCACGTGTGTCAGTAGGGGATGCAGCAGGTTAGTAATGTGCTTTACAGTACAGTATAGTATAGTATAGTTCATTGCATATTTGAAGGTATGGACTGGCTAAAGCCCACTTGCATACATGTTCTTTCAAGCACCCCTGGTCTGTAAGTGTGACAACCTGCAGGGTAAGGTATGTTTGACAACATATGCTATATCTGTATTTTTCATGTGCATCAATATGCATGTCAGAGGGGGTTATAGAGGCATATGTGTAAGAACTAACAGTCCAAATAACTTCTGATGTGTACACTTTGCCTGAAGTGCAGATATTGGGGGAGTGCTTCATCATCATGTTGATATGCCTGTGATACAGCTACAACACATGGTATTAACCAGCATATATGATGCTCAGTGATCCAGGCACAGACAACTGCTATGCACAGATGTATGGAGATGGTGAGTGTGCTGTATGGCTTGTGGGATGATGTTTGCCAGCTGCGCAGTAACACAGACTACAGGGAGAGGAAGCTCACTGTGCTATTGACATCATTAGTGGCAGATGCTACCTCCATAGGTGCAGTCATTGATCACACTGCAGTCACCATCCTGTCTTGCTCAGCAGGCCATGTATTTCATGGCCAAAGGAGGGTGTCTATGTGAGGCAGTTGAGTACCGGCTATCCCAACTCGACTGAGTAGATGGTTACTGAAATAGCATCACTGCCATCCCAGTTCTTGGGCATTTTCCAGATTGTGGGTGGCTCGGTTCCTCCATCTCAACACCTGGGTGCCTCACCAGGGTGCTTAGAATATAGTAGGTCTACTTCTTCTCCATCAGCCAAGTATTTCCACTTGATCTCTTACAGTATCCCTGTCCCAATTGTAATGGTGCACAATCTGTGTATCAGCATGAGTTATATCAGATGCATCCTTCTCTGTGATGCAAGTGCTGCAACTCACAATACTGGGTGCACTGGCTCAGACAGTGGCTCCCAACACATGCTGTTGTACTGCTGCTGCTGCTGCTGTTTTTTCCTAGCATTCCTCCCACTGTACATCATTAATCAAGAATCATGGCATTCACTATGAGTATACCCCACCATGCAGCACACCCGTTTCATGTATTTCTGAATCAGTCCACTAGTTTGATTTCTTCATTTACATACTCCATATGGCTCATTTGGTTTGAGTTCCTTATTTATATCATTATGCACTCATTGGCATGTACTACATAACCCACTATTTTGACTACTGAGCTGCCAGGCTATTGGTGTCCTAGTATCCCACACACTCTGTCAGTGGTCACTACCCCACATTATTTCGAGCAGCCAGTTTACCAACCATCTATGAACACTAATGCATGTCTACCCAAATGTCAGTTTAACATAAATCATTCCTTTTTTATTGGCCTACACTACAGCTACACACTCCACTAATGTCTCTTTAAATTCCTTCAAGTCTGTTCTACATAGAATACATTGCAAATACATAGCCATGTAAATGACATCGTTGATATATCAAATAATACATCAACAGCAACGTATCTTAGAATTAACTAAATGCAATGTCATTTTTATTATTATTTATTTGTATTTATTTGAGAAAATAAGCCAACTGCCTCAAAGATTCCTTAGAACCACAAGTTAAAGTGAAAACAGACACTCTATTAAATTATCAGAGTAACTATGGAATGCAAATGTTTGCATTTCAGTAGTTAAAGTAACAAAGAAACAGTAAAAGTATGTAAAATTCAGTTAAAATGAAAGGGGTGTATTATAAATTGATTTTAAAGACTAGCTTACGGATGACGGACTATATGCCATTCCAGTATAATGTGGTTGAATACTAATGGACAACAAGAGTATAAAGACGGAAATGAAACAGAAGAAAAGAAGGTAGCTTGGAAGGATGGCATTGTCAGGCAACTGACAGATAGTGGTGTAATAACAAATTTATATGTAGTCAAGGACATCAAGTAGTAGAAGCTAGTCAGACTGACAAGGTAGTCATCAAAGGACAAATTAACAGGTTATCACTGATCTGTAGTATTCAAGAAGATGAGATATGAATGCTTTATGATACTAAATCTTCCTCAAATGAGCAAGAAGTTCATTTCAAAGGGTAGGAACAAGTTTACGGAAGAATCTTTCTCTGAGCTTTAGGAGAGAAGGTGGTTTCTGGAAGAGTAAGGCTTCATTTTCCTGTGTCCAAACTTGTAGCTGTTGTGGTAGGTAGATAAGGTTGTTATGCTAGTTGTGAAGTGACCACTGGCTGATGTTACAAGTTGCTTCTCACAAGTGGATGAGTAGCAACTGAATGAGTAGTGTTTGTGAAAGTCATTATCAGTGCCGTTTCTACATCAGTGGTAGCGATTTGTCACTTTTATTTTCACATTTACTTTTTCTTTGCAGTTATGATGCTATAGACTTGGTATGTATAAGTAAAGGGGTGAGGGGTGAAGTCCCACATATGAAGGGTCTTGGGGATGGTTTGCTTCATTACAAAAAATTATTTTTTTCTTTAAGATGAAACTGTGAGTGATTATATTTGTCTGATTTGTAGCTTTGCCAAGTTGTTACTTGATGAACAAGACAAGGACCACTAGATACAAGTAACCTTAGGTTTGGGAAGGGGTTGGAATACAGCAACCTATGAGTACAAGAATAAAAAAGGAGATTATATGATAAGTTGGGGTAGGCAACCAGTGCTCTTCAGGGAAAGGCAACAGTCTTTATAATGTCCTGAGAGCGAGATAAACCCACATATTTTATAGTACATGACTTGTTAAATCCTTTTGTTTAAGAAGAGGTTGATAGACTAAGAGTAGATACCAAACTGGGAAGATTTTATAGTACATGACTTGTTAAATACTTTCGTTTAAGAAGAGGTTGATAGACTAAGAGTATATACCAAACTGGGAATAAGGGTGTTTTCCCCCATTGTCCATAAAGCCTCTGGAATGAAAAGCCGGGTAATTCTATAGGCTGTTTAAGTTGGACAGACTTCTGTGAGTGATTCAATTGATATAATGTCTGAAAAACAATACGCAATCCAACAAATCTTCAGTATATTTCAGCTTATCGGCTTTCTTGACAAAAAGGTCCTTGAGTGTTTTATTAGAAGGAGATCAGATTCTGCTAGTCTCTGTGTGGTCATAAATAACATGGCCTTGGTTTAATTATTATTCCTGCAGAGATTCCCCTCTAAAGAACCAGCTCCAAAGATGGCTAAAGTCACATTGGAGTTTGGATCGTAAGGCAGAACAGGATATGCAGGACGGGGGGATAAAGCTATAACAAGGTGCAGCTATAAAATCCGTAAATTCAGTGGATATAGGAATGCTAATTTTAGTGGGAAGTGCGTATGTGTGTGTGTTATGGGGGCTGATAAAACCTGTCTTACACTAAAAGGCCATTGCAGCTTGTGGCTTCTAAATACTGGTTAAATCATTATAATTGAAATTGAAATGTCTGCTTAAAATTAAAATTAAAATATAGATAATTTTGTACAGCTATTGCACTGTGAATGGTAACCATAATTTAGATCTTACAATGTGTGGCATATTCATGGAAGGGGTTAAAAAAACGCAGTCACCTTTTCCAATAAGATCTTATTATATAGGGAGTACATTCACATAGGGACTAGAAACATATATTGAGATCTGTAATTCTCTCCTCTTTCCCAGAACTCTGTAAATAAGCCATCATACAAAGGTATAACATCTGGACAGAGGAAGGATAACAAGGAGACCTGGTGGTGGAATGAGGAAGTACAGGAGAGTATACAGAGAAAGAGGTTGGCAAAGAAGAAGTGGGATTGTCAGAGAGATGAAGAAAGTAGGAGGAAGAAATGATAGCTATGAAGAGGATGAAGAATGGAAAGGCTGTTGGTCCAGATGACATAACTGTGGAAGCATGGAGGTGTTTAGGTGAAATGGCAGTGGAGTTTTTAACCAGATTGTTTAATGAAATTTTGGAAAGTGAGAGGATGCCTGAGGAATGGGAAAAAAGTGTTTTGGTACCGATTTTTAAGAATAAGGGTGATGTGCAGAACTGTAGTAACTACAGAGGGATTAAATTGATCAGTCACAGCATGAAGTTATGGAAAAGAGTAGTGGAAGCTAGGTTAAGAAGGGACGTAATGATTAGTGATCAGCAGTATGGTTTCATGCTGGGAAAGAGCACTACAGATGCGATGTTTGCTCTGAGAGTGTTGATGGAGAAGTACAGAGAAGGTCAGAAGGAGTTGCATTGTGTTTTTGTAGACTAAGAGAAAGCATATGACAAGGTGCCTAGAGAGGAGTTGTGGTATTGTATGAGGAAGTCGGGAGTGGCAGAGAAGTATGTAAGAGTGGTACAGGATATGTACGAGGGTAGTGTGACAGCAGTGAGGTCTGCAGTGGGAGTGACGAATGCGTTTAAGGTGGAGGTGGGATTACATCAAGGATCAGCTCTGAGCCCTTTCTTATTTGCAATGGTGATGGACAGGCTGACAGAAGAGTTCAGACAGGAGTCCCCGTGGACTATGATGTTTGCAGATGACATTGTGATCTGTAGTGAGAGTAGGGAACAGGTGGAGGAGACCCTGGAGAGATGGAGATATGCTCTAGAGAGAAGAGGAATGAAGGTCAGCAGGACTAAGATAGAATATATGTGTGTGAATGAGAGGGAGGATAGAGGAATGGTGAGGATGCAGGGAGTAGAGGTGGCAAAGGTGGATGGGTTTAAATACTTGGGATCAATAGTTCAGAGTAACAGCGAATGTGGAAGAGAGGTGAAGAAGAGAGTACAGGCAGGATGGTGTGGGTGGAGAAGAGTGTCAGGAGTGATTTGTGACAGACGAGTACCAGTAAGAGTGAAAGGGAAGGTCTACAAGAGGGTAGTGAGACCAGCTATGTTATATGAGTTGGAGACAGTGGCATTGACAAAAAGGCAGGGGTTAGAGCTGGATGTGGCAGAGTTAAAGATGTTAAGATTTGCTCTGGGTGTGACGAGGGTGGACAGAATTAGGAATAAGTATATTAGAGGGTCAGCCCAGGTTGGAAGATTTGGAGACAATGCCAGAGAGGCTGAGTATATTGGGAAAAAGATGATAAAGATGAAGCTACTAGGTAACAGGAAAAGAGGAAGGCCTAAGATAAAGTTTATGGATGTGGTGAGAGAAGACATGCAGGTGGTTGGTGTGACAGAGCAAGATGCAGAGGACAGGAAGAAATGGAAACAGATGATCCGCTGTGGCGACGCCTAAAGGAACAACCGAAAGATGATGATGATGATGACAAAGGTACAAATACTGCATATAGTTAGGGGGTGTGTGGGGGGGATTTATATTATTTTCTGGAAAGAGTTATTCATTTGACTTGTAAGAATCCATGTCTATGGTTTACAACATTTAAAATAGGTGCTGTGTCCCCACCACCCCCCTTACTATATATACTAACTCCAGGATCGCAAACAGGGCATATACCTGTTTAGACAAAATGAGTTTCAGTCAAATGAGTTTTCAGTGAAGTGAACTTTCAGTGAATTGTGCTCAGGCAATTCATTTTCAGTGAAATGAGGCTTCGACGAAATGAGTTTCAGTGAAATATACATATATATACATATATATACACACACACACATGTGTGTGTGTGTGTGTATCTCATGACAATAACATTGTGGATGGAACTTTCTGTCTTGTATTTCAGGCTGTTTACTTTTGAATTTTTACTCACTCATATTTGAATACTGAAAGATTTCTGATGAAGTTCGAATAATAAAGAACGAATGCGCTCAAACTGGAAATTTGTTTTTCTAGTTCTTTCTCCTTCCTTTGTTAGATGTTTTTTATTTTATCTAGTATTCAGTAGTACCTCTTGGATAGTTTTATTATATATATATATATATATATATATATATATATATATATAGGATCACTACTTAATCTGAAATATCGAATTCCAAAATCTTGAGACTATATGGCTAAAACCTATAAATACCGAAAGACCAGAAGCGCGAAATTCAAAATCCTGTTGTATGGAGATAATGAAGTAGCGCTTCTGGTGTTGCGGTTTGTTGATGGATAGGTGGTAGTTCAGGTAAGTATGTATGTGTAAGTGTGTTGGTTAGGGGCTTCAGTGTGTGTCAGTGTGTGTTGTGACTGTGATGTGTGTGTGTGTGTGTGTGTGTGTGTGTGTGTGTGTGTGTGTGTGTGAGGGACTGTAAAATGTGTCTGTGTGATCTCGGAGTTAGTATATTTAAGTAGGGAGTGTGGGGGTGCAGGTGTGGCTTTCCCCCTGCTTATTTGTAGTGTAGGATGATAGGATGATATGTTTGATTGTGGGAGAAGTTGTGTGTATGTGTGTGATGTTTGTGTGTTGTACGTTCGGGATTTTGAATTTCGTGCTTCTGGTCTTTCGGCATCTAGGGGTTTCGGCTATATAGTCTCGAGATTTTGAAATTTGATATTTCAAAATTTTGAGATTATGTAGTGAACCCATATAGATATATATATATATATATATATATATATATATATATATATATATATATATGTGTGTGTGTGTGTGTGTGTGTGTGTGTATAAAACTGTAAAATAATGATTTGATTCATAACCCTTCTCTCTCTCCTTTATTTTTATTTATTTATTTATTTTTTGCTGTTTTGCTTAAAATTAGCTTCCTATTTGTAATATGCAATATCACTCAGTTGTTTACTCCTTTCAAATAATCATCCTTGCCCCCAGTAATTAGACTCATTTGGCTGATTTTATCATGATACTGTTATTTATTGAAAGGTATACTTAGCATTTCTTTGTCACCCTTTAGATTGTGAAATGCTTTACAGAACTGTTTCTTTTTTATTTTGTTTTAGTTTTTTAGCAGCACACTCATAAAATTTTACAGCTGCTCAATACAGTAGACTAAATGTACTTCCCTTTTTTAGTTGTCACAACCAAGGCATTATCAACCTATGGTAATGAATCCCAGGTTTTATCACTAACATCCTGCTTGTAGGCCTTGTCATGTGCCAAAAATATCTGATAGTCAAATATCTCACAGATATTTTAATTTAAACATGAGTATAGATCAGCAGAACTGCATATTCAATGCAGAAATGCAAGCATTATGCAGTACAAAGAATTTTCCTTATACAGTGCAACTACAGTGAATGACTCTAAGACTGAAAAACTGACTGTATGGCAGGGCGTGAAATACAAGTTCTACATTCAACACCAAAGTATTACTTTTGTTTAAGACTGAAACACATTCTTTGTCCATCACTGAAGCTCCCTCACTGCATTCACACATCTGACAATGCAACATATATTTGCTTCCTGAAAACAAAATACTCCTTGTACATCTGACAACAAAACATACACTATACTGTGCAAAATTTGGACACATACTGTAATGTACAACAATGAAACGTAAATTGTATTGCACAGCAAAATTCTGAAACACACAAATCATTTGTTGTCTTATTATTCAATAAGACAAATGGTACATATATATCCAACACAAAAGTACATATCATAACACTAAATTATTTAATGATAAGGCACACATCCTGAACTCAGCATTAAAACAGACAATATAATATAATGTGCAGCAAAGTAGCTCATACATCTTGCATCCAACCCTGAAATTTGTATATCCTCTATCCTGCAATGAAATACGTTTTACCATCTAGGAATAGGAAACTGGTTCAAAGGACGCCAAGCAAAAACTGCTTTAGTGTTAGAATTGCAGCTACACTGTATAATGTGTGCCTCCAATGGTGTGTTGACCTTGGTGTTGATTATATTAAATAAGGTGGTATGGGCAGCTTTGTCCTGTTAACAAAACAGACAGCTTTGCCGAAAACAAGTGCCATTTCATAGTATTTATGACATGAGAATACTAATATGCCTTCCAAAGACTTCATATGTACTTGTATTATTCAACACTGAAGCACACATCTTATATCTGAACTTAAAACATATTGTAATGCTCAGTGCTTGCATATTTATTCTTTCCCCAAAATTAAAATATATTTTTTGTTGATGGATAATAGAATATCTGTGTATTCAGCACTGAAAACATGTAGTTTGTGTACAGTACTGAACAATACGCTGCACTGATGGTGCCAGCTTCACCTGCCAGTGGCTCTACAAACACTCACACTAAGGACATCAATCTATACCAACAAATAAACAAGAGTCACTGGAGACATAGGTTCTTAGCTCAGTGAATTCTTAGTCCATGGAATAAGTTACTGCTGCAGGTCAAAATAACACACTGGCCATCTATAATGCTAGTCTTGATGACTGCATGGGTAGACACACATTTACAATTGGGTTATCATGTACAGCCCTGCTCATTTTGGGAGGTGAGCACTATTCATTGCTTGAAAAAGGTCTGCTTAAAAGCATATATGGCTAGGCATCTTAAAGCCCCAGTGATCACTTGCCTAGTATGTCCCTGTTTTCCTGTGATTCTATTATATTGTTAAGCACAGAAGCACACCTTATCTTTCCAGCATTCAAATATATGTGTTGAGCACTGAAAGACACATATGCCTGTGAACCACATGTTCTGTTGACTAGGACCAGCAAAATGAAGTACAGACTGCATTGTCCAACTTAAACATACATGTTTTTTCCATGCAATGGAATCCTGTGTCCAAA
This sequence comes from Protopterus annectens, assembly GCF_019279795.1. Classification (NCBI taxonomy): domain Eukaryota; kingdom Metazoa; phylum Chordata; order Ceratodontiformes; family Protopteridae; genus Protopterus; species Protopterus annectens. The sequence goes on from NC_056733.1 coordinate 182,341,651, forward strand.
ACTAAAATATTCAAACAGTGAAAAAATGATTACATGTCTAACTTTAAAGTGCACACATCATCTGCCTGTGCTGAAGTATATATTTTATAGTATCACTGAAAGCCATGCAGTGTTGTCTTGACAGTGAAACACACAATAATAATGATAATAATACCCATTTGTTAACCAGATAGACCCATTGAGCACAAAGTCCCTTTTCAGGGGTGACCCAGGAGAAATGCCTGGTTAATAACTTGCTCAATATCTCACAGTAGGCATATAAAAACTGAGGGAATCAAACCTCGTACCACAGAAACTGCAGCTCACGACCTTAATCCTGCAAGCTACCTCATCATATGTCCAGCACTGAAACACATCAAATATCTGTAAATAGTGAAACACTGATTATGTTTCAAGCAGTGAAACACACACACTGTGTTGTCACAACAGTGAATTGTACACAGCGTCTACTCCGAAGTGAAAGACTGCATCATCAAACACTGAAATAATCACCATACACCCAGAGAGAGCCATGCGCTATTATTCATAATTGAAAGGCACATAGCATGTATCCACTATCCATCTTCAAACTATGAATCAATCACACTGTATCAACAGTGAAACACAGAATGCATTGTCTTGCAGTGAAACACATATATCTTCTCCAGCACTGGAACAAACAGTCCATCATCAAACTGTGACCGAGTTACACTGTATCAACAGTGAATCACAGATTACATTGTCTTACAGTAAAACACAAACATCATGTATCCAGCACTGAAACACTGAAAAAACACTGCATCTTCAGACCCTGAAAGACTCCCTGACTATGACCAGTGAAAGACGCACCATATTTTCCAGCTGCAAAACACATACCTCATTTATACAATACTGAAAAAAAGGCATCATTAAAACAAGAACACTCAGTATCACTCCAGCAGTGAAACAAACACCATGCACTCAACGCTGAAACCTCATACTGCATCATTAAACACTGAAACACTGTCTATGCCTACAAAAGTTAAACATGCCCTGTATTGTCCAGGCCTGAAGCATACGCTGTATATCCAACAATAAAAATGCATTATGTTATCTAAACTGAGCTCATTAATGCTGAAAGTGCTGCTCAAGCTATGGTGTTAATCACACCAGTAGCACTGTCTGTGTTGATCAGGATGCATTATGTCATTCAAGCTAATAGCACTTAAACGACAACTGACTACACATCACACTTTTATCTCACTACAACTGAGTACACATCACACTTTTATCTCACTACAACTGACTACACATTACGCTGTTATCTTACTACAACTGACTACACATCATACTTTTGTCTCCCTACAATCGAGTACACATCACACTTTTGTCTCACCACAACTGAGCACACATTACACTTTTGCCTCACTACAGCTGAGTACACATCATGGTTTTGTCTCACTACAACTGACTACACATCACGCTTTTGTCTGACTACAACTGACTACACATCATGCTTTTGTCTCACTACAACTATCTACACATCACGCTTTTGTCTCACCACAACTGAGTACACATCATGCTTTTGTCTCACCACAACTGACTACACATCATGCTTTTGTCTCACCACAACTGAGTACACATCACACTTTTGCCTCACCACGACTACACATCATGCTTTTGTCTCACCACAACTGAGTACACATCACACTTTTATTTGACTTTACACATCACACTTTTATTTGACTTTACACATCACACTTTTATTTGACTACAACTGAGTACACATCGCACTTTTGTCTCACTATAAGTGACTATACATCATGCTTTTTACAACTTAATTGGAGTACTTATATTACAAATTCAGTTTTGTGCCTAAGCACATTAAATGTGAGAAAAATTACTTCAGCTGAACAAGAAGTGCAAAAAGCTGTTTTCACTATTCACCTGAAAATAATTTCTCACGTTTAATATTTTCTGACTCATGGTTGTGGGCAACTGTTATACACCCTGACAGCATCAAGAATGTCACACTTTACTGACTAATGATTGGTGTTAATGAGTTAAAATGTGCATTATATATTCAAAACTGAAACACAGGCCACATATTCAGCAAGTGGCATGTTTTATTGTTGATTATTGAAGCTCATTATCTCTTTAGACAGAACTATATGCTTTAGGTATGAATGTATGATAGTGTCCATTATGGAAATATCATCTGCTAGCTTTAAGAAGTACTGCTACATTTTCTGTTTCCTTAAACTTATTTTTGTCTTGCCTGACATGATAACTATGAAACCCTAAAAATTAATTCAGGTATGACATCTCCGAGAGCATACATTGGAACAGCATTCCTCCTATTTTATTGTTTCAGTATTTGTGTGCAAAATACAAAATCCCCACTAACAATTGCAGTTAATGTTAACACAAAGTCTTGACAATAGATTTGATGATAGGGTTCTCAGGAGCTATAGACCATTTCATGGAGATAAAATTCACTTCCTCTCAATTCACAGAAACTCATTTGACAAAAAATAGTATTATCCACGTAAGAATATGTTCAAATTATCATGCAGAATAGTATTTTATATGGGCAGCAAATGCCTCTCACACACACACACGCAAGCAGGAATTGTGCCCTAGCACCCTTTTAATTTATACAATTAAATCAGTGACTATTGTATTTCAGAAGAAAAAGATATTTCTGTAATGCAGCATTCTCTCGGTACTGAACAAAAAGACAGATGGAAATATACATAGACACAGGAAAACTATACTGTTGACCAGTGTCACAAAGGCAAATATAGGTTTACATTTGTCCTGCTGGTGTAGGGACAAAGCATTTGCCTTCACTCCTGATGACCTTTAGTCAGTGACTTGAGAAGCTAGAGGGCCAGATGAGATGATGTAGGCCTCTGTAGCTAATATGCAGCTTACCTAACTTGGGGGAATGGAAAGTATTCTGCCCTCTGCAGTATCAGTCTCTGATGAAACTAAGGGTTAGCACAAAATTATGTGGCAGTGCTCCTAAAGAGGTCAGCAAGAGATGATACACTGCATATATGCAACCATGCATGTGTGCAGAGCATCACTGCATGTCTGCCTTCCAATGTAATGTGGATTCTGGGGATAGGGATTAATAGGAAAAAGCCTTGTGAGCAACACTAGTGGATATGCATGCTGGAAGCTCTAGTCTGCCTGTCTTCTGCCCCATTATAAAGACTGACAAACTTCATGAATATGAGAGGGCTGGTGTCACAGTACTCAAGATATGTGGAGAACACTGGTCAGAAGCAGATGAGCCTGCAATGATATGGGAGAAAAGCAAAATACAGCTTTCAGTTTCTAAGCATAAGAGTGTGACCATACTGTATTCACCATGTACTGTCCATTAAAGCAGGAGTCAATAAAGCACACTTCAGTCACCAAATGGCTACCATATCCAAGAGTGGGGTTTTGGCACTGTGTGTTTGAGAACCAGTGCAACATTTTCATCAAAACTGACAATTAAATTAAGATATGTTAGCCTCACTGTAGTGATGTCTAGCCAGTGAGCTGCTTTGACTAAAACAGTGGTTAGGAAGGTGCAATTTGACAGATGGCACTGATCTTTCCACTCCATTCCTCCCATATAGACTATAACATTCTCTACATTTCATTTTACTTCTGTTCTCATTATTCATGTGTCATCTTAACACACAATAAGGTCACTGCAGAATGTGAATGAGGGTTACGGGGACCAGTACATGCCACTGTAGTTTGAGATTTGAGGGGCAACATGAACTGAGTATGTCACTGAAAAATAAGAGCTGTGCATATTACTGATGAATGGACTTTAAGGTTGCAGCACATACCTAGTGTATATCGTGGCGCTGCTGCAAATGTATCTTTAAAAAGGGAGTTACCAGCAGTTGCATCTATGTGCCTTGTGATTTTTTCAAGACCATTCTGAAAAAGTTATTTCTGAATGCACATAATATAGAAGTACCTCTTCATTTCATAATCTTGCCTGCTTTATTGTGTATATAGCTTACATAGTGTAAGATATAAAGGTATCTGGTGTAACAGGGTGAAGGTGTGATGTCAGTAGTGGTTGCTTTGGTATCAAATGTTTTTTTCATGCTGTGCCAAATTTTGGAACTTCTGAAACACTGGCGTTCATTCTAAGAATTATCCCCATTCATAGATGCCTCTATACTATCACAAACATACACAACATGAAACTTGTCTGAAAACTGATAGACCTGGATTCTAAAATTGAACTGCAGCTCACTGTGAATGAAATCACAGAAAAGTCTGAAAAGGATCAGTGTGCAATGTTCCTTCATGCCACTAGTGAGGAAAGAATGAAGGTTTTAGGACAGGGACAAGTTATTAGCCCAGAGTGAAAGGTTTCTGGCATATTGAAAGCCTAAGAAGAATCTTCCAAATGTAAGGCATTTGTTTTTTCACTAAATCAGGACATTCAGGAGTCAGTAGACACTTATGTGACCAAACTGTAACATAGAACAAAAGACTGCATGAGTTTTATGACTTGGATGGTTCACTGATAAGAGACAGAATTATATGTGTTGTCAAAAATGATCAAGTCAGAGAGAGATCACTGACAGAATCATACATATCACTTGATAAAGTGCGTGTGTAGAGTAAATGAGTTTTGAGCATTGCATCTTAAAAGTATAAGTAAAGAACTAAATGTGTTCAGAATAAAAGCTGTGACTAAAAATCAATGCAAATTTAGTGTCTCCAAAATAAAACAAATACAAATATAAATGACATTACTGGTTTGTATGTGCATCTATTGTTAAACTACTAATGAGTTAGCTTCAGTGATTATCATGTCATGTGTTACTCACAAATTCCAGAGAATTCAGTTTATGATATATGCTTCATTACCCTAGACCACATACATTGAATCTATGCATTATTACTCTTCCTGCCATGATATGATGTTAGATGTGGAGAAAATAGCTGCCAGCATTAAAGAAATGAAGGAAATATCTGTAGAAGAGAAGAAGCATATTCGCTTTTAAGTGACTACATTTGAAATCACAGAAGTATAATTCTAACTGGATATATGACTGTACACCCTCCTAGAATACTCCTGAAGAAAGAAAGAAAGAAAGAAAGAAAGAAAGAAAGAAAGAAAGAAAGAAAGAAAGAAAGAAAGAAAGAAAGAAGCCTAGTTGAAAACTGGAAACTTTGGGGTCAGAAATTTTATTTATGTCTTACTGCAAGCAGATTAGCTAAAATTGGAAGTTCAGTGTCAACATTCCTGTGTGTTGCTGGGGAAGAAGTCTTAAAGGTATTTAACTCATTTTATTTCCTTAATGTGGAGAAAAACATAATAGCAGTATTTAAAGAAGAAAATCCATAATTATTGTCTGTCTTCAAAGAATGTGTTATCTGTTATATATTTATTTTTTAGAAGAGCATAATTCAAGACTTGAGCCAAATATGTGAGTCTGATAAGCTGCTTGATTCTGTATGACTAGATAGAACAATTTGTGGTACAAGAAGAAATTATGAAACAAGGGGTAAACATTTAAGAAAAGCAGGCCTAACGTTATCAAAAACTGGATGTGTGTAGTACAAGTGAAATTACTAAAGCAGTCACAAAATAATTGAATAATGAAAAAGTGTATAAAATAAAATAAAATGTGAGCCCAATAATTAGTCAAAATCAGAAGTAATTGCATGATATATTGTAAAATTAAAGAGTATGAAAAATAAATTCATGAGGCAAATGTATTGCAATAAAGATAGGACACGAGATAAAGGCCGGATAACACATTGCTTCATTGAAGCTCATGTTTGCAGGAGAGAGAAAAAGGGCATTATACAAACATATGTAGAAACATGACCAAGTGTTTTTAAAAGAATTTGTATGTTTTTGAACAGAAATGTGAAAGGAAACAATAACTGTGAAATCCAAAAATGCATCAGTGAAAAATGAATTATTAAGATGCTGCCTTTCTGTACTGGAACCAAAGTCTTTTTAAGACACAAAGTTTTGTTAGCTGTTTATTGCTGAATTAGAGTCTGGTTATAACACAAAGTTTTGCATGACTATATTTGCAGTCTGTTTAAAATGCAGAGCATTGCAAATTGCATTGATGAGAAAATATACTTTGCAGCACAATACTATTTTACTGTAAGCACAGTTACTAATAAATAACTTATTTTTATAACAAACAACACATACTATTTTGAAAGCTTGTAGCACAGATGTGCAAAGTTTTACTTTATGATCAGCATAGAATATTTTTTTTTATACAATACCTCAGAACAAGTGTGTTTCTACAAAATACCTCTAACATTAGATTGATTTTTATAGTCTATTTATACTGTTTCTGGATCCTGTTTTTTTTTTTTTGGACTTTGTACGGAAACATATGTTTGTTAATACTTGTATTTTTAGACTTATCACCACTGAAAAATTAATTATGAAGGTGCTGCTGTGCTGTACTGAAACCAAAGTATTTTTTTTTAACACAATACCTTGGAATAAGTGTGTTTCTACAAAATACCAGAATATATGTCCATGAATGAGGGGAAGGATAGAGGAATGGTGAGGATGGATGAGTTTACATACTTGGGATCAACAGTTCAGAGTAATAGCGAGTGTAAAAGAGAGGTTAAGAAGAGAGTACTGGCAGGAAGGAGTGGGTGGAGAAGAGCATCAGGAGTGATTTGTGACAGACGAGTACCAGTAAGAATGAAAGGGAAGGTCTACAAGAGGGTAGTGAGACCAGCAATGCTATATGGGTTGGAGACAATGACATTGACAAAAAGGCAGGAGTCAGAGCTGGACGTGGCAGAGTTAAAGATGTTAAGATTTGCACTGGGTGTGACAAGGGTGGACAGAATTAGAAATAAGTATATCAGAGGGTCAGCACAGGTTGGACGGTTTGGAGACAAAGCCAGAGAGACGAGATTACATTGGTTTGGACATGTGCTGAGGAGGGATGCTCAGTATATTTGGAAAAGAATGCTAAAGATGAAGCTGCCAGGTAAGAGGAAAAGAGGAAGGCCTAAGTTAAGGTTTATGGATGTGGTGAGAGAGGACATGCAGGTGGCTGGTGTGACAGAGAAAGATGCAGAAGATAGGAAGAAATGGAAACAGATGATCTGCTGTGGTGACCCCTAATGGGAACATCCAAAAGAAAAGAAGAAAGAAGAAGACCTCTAACATTAGATTGATTTTTATAGTCTATTTATACTGTTTTTGGATCCTGTTTTTTTTTGGAGTCACCATTGCAAAATTAATTGCAAAATTGCAAAATTAATTATGAAGGTGCTGCTGTGCTGTACCGAAACCAAAGTCTTTTTAAGACACAAAGTCTTGTTAGCTGTTTACTGCTAAATTAGAGTCTGGTTATAACAAAGTTTTTCATAACTGTATTTGCAGTCTGTTTAAAACACAGAGCCTTGCAAACTGCACTAATAAAAAAAATACTTGCATAATACCATCTTACTGTAAGCACAGTTACCAATAAAAAATTATTTTTTTTAACAAACAATGTACTATTTTAACAGCTCATAGCATAAATGTACAAAGTTTTACTTTATAATCGGCATGGAAGTTTTTTTTTACACAATACCTCAAAACAAGTGTGTTTCTACAAAATACCTCTAACATTAAATTCATTTTTACAGTCTGTTTATACTGTTTTTGGATCCTGAATGACAGAATAAAAACACTATCAGGAATAGTTCGAATTAGCTTAATAAAGTACGGAACACTAAACTTTAGCGCTTTCATTCACGTTATTTTACGTGAACTTCATCAGAAACAACTCACCCAAACCCAGAAGCACTTTTTATAATAAAATAAAAGTCACATGTTCAATGATGTCAACAATTAATGTCATTAAAATACAATATATATGTATACATATTTTTTTATATATATAAAATATATTTTATAAAAATGTGACAATACTCTAATATTTTAGCCAGTTATATAAAACATATAAAATTAGCATAAAATCAAATTAATTTCATGTGTAAAAAACATTTTATATTAACTGATTCATTTAATCCAGGAGCTTGATCTGCACCTAAATATACCTGCCACAGAGATTCTTTGCATTCTAACATAACTTTATTGTCTCCTGTAAAAATTCCTTGAGGAACACTATCTAAAACAGAAAAAACAAATATTTTGAAGTTGTTACACATAGTTGAATGCTTACCTAATGCATTAGTCAAGTCTTTTTTCTTTACAGCTAAATGATGCTCACTAATTCTTTTTTTGAGAAATCTTGTGGTCATTCCTATATAGTAGCTTGGACATGACAAGCATTGAGCTATATACACCACCATTTCACTGTGACAGGTATAATAATTTTTAGACCAATGTGTCCTGTTTATATGAGAAAAATAAACTGAAGAAGAGTTACTAATGTATCTACACTGTTTGCAGTGGTGACATGCATAAGTACCTTTAGATTTAATAGTACTTTCGATAAATGCACCAGAGGAATTTACTCTTTTTTCTAATAAACTCTTAAAATTTACAACTTTCCTGAATGTAAAATTGGGTCTTATCCCTATAGCTTTAACTAATTCCTGATTACCTAATAGTATCTTCCAATTATCTATTATGATGTTTTAATAAGCCACATTTCATTTGAAATAGGCAGAACAAAGGCATTTAGGAATTCTTTATCAGAAACAACCATACTGGTTTTAGATGGTGGTAAACAAAGAGTCAAAATAGGACAAGCTTTGTCCTTTCTTAGCTTCACAACTTCTTGCTCTATAGATTCTAGCCATACTGCTTGATATCCTCTTGCCAAGAAATTTTTTTCAAAATTTCAATTTCTTTAATGAAAATAGTGTCTTGTGATGTTAGTCTACTTAATCTGATGAACTGCCCCTTGATTACTCCTCTTTTCATATGTAATGGGTGCAGACTTTCTTTGTGCAAATACTGATTTGCAAATGTTGATTTTCTATAAATTTTGCTAGAAAATTTTTTAGATGTAGATTCAAAATTAAGATTAAGGTCAAGAAAATTGAAACGTAATCCATAACCTCCTACAGAAAAATTTAAACATTTGTAGTGCTATTTAAATAGCTAACAAAATTATTAAACTCATCAGCAGTACCTTGTCAGAGAAAAAACAAATCATCTGTATAACGACAGCAAAATACATTTTTTTCACTAAAGTTATTATTGTCAATGAAATTGCTTTGCCAATTTGCCATCACTAAATTTGCATATGCTGGAGCTACTCTTGTACCCATTGCTACACCTGAAATTTGCTTGTAAAAATTGCCATTAAATTTGAAAAAATTGTTGTCAAGCACCAATTCCATTATCATACACACAGTATTGATCTTAGTGTTGTGTAAATTACTGTGTTTAGATAAATACTCTCTCAAGTACTCATTTCCTATCTCCTGATCTATGCAGGTATATAATGACACAACATTTAATGATGCCATACAAAATTCTTTGTTAGGTAATTGTAAATTTCTTAATAATTCAAGCAAAGGACAGGAATCTTTTAGATAATGTTTCGATACCTGAACAGTTGGATTTAAAATAAAATCCAACCAAAGAGAAAGGGTTTCAGTCTTAGATTTATTAGCTGATGTGATGGGCCTAAAGGGGGGATTCAGACTATTTTTCTGTATTTTTGGAATACCGAACAAAACAGCCATTTTTGGATGTTCTACCTGCAGGAAACTGTAACTTTGATGGTCTAACTCACCTTGGCAAAACATGTCAAACAAGGATGGGTCTAATCTCAAAATACTTTGTCGAATAAGATTAAAATCTACTTTTTGATATGTTTTTTCATCTTCTAATAAGTCTGCCATGGATTTATTATATTGACTGTTGTCCATAATGACTATTTTACCCCCCTTGTTGGCTTTCATCATTCTTATTTGACTATTTTCTCTAAGATCCTTCATTGTTTTTATTTCTAATTCATTTAGATTATTGTGATTTATCACAGGTTGTATGGCTCTAATACCTGCTTCACAAATGTTTTGAAATACTTCTAATGTCCCTATTAGTGGTGGATTATAGGTACTCACTTTTTTTGGGCCTGTACTAGGTGTTACACAATTAATATCTTGCATGATATATTTCAAATTTAACTTTCTCAAAGTGAGTCTAAAATCAATAATTGTCTTGGCTAAATTAAAGGAATTGCTCAGAATGAAAGAAAATCCTTTTTTAAGAAGTTCTATTATAGGTGGTGAAAGAGCCATACTAGATAAATTATGAATTTGTATATCATAACTGGTAAGGCTACTTCCTTCTACCACCTCTTTTTGTTCCTGACCCTGCCTTTTGGCTTGTTCTGCACCACTTTGGACCAAGTAGGTGCCCTCTTGTTTCCTTGTTTGTCTACCAAAAAAGGAACAGTATTAACTACCGCTTCATTACCATTGGTATTTGTACCGACATTATTATTTGAATTCACATTAGATGTCTCACCATTTGAATCATTAATCAAAACTTCATTGTTAACATTGTTATTGGTACCACTTGCAATTTTTACGTTGTTGTTATCAAACCTTCCATTTGAGCAACTTTCAGAATTATTATCATTACCATCACTGTTAACAAAATTACAATTTTTGTTGTCATCTTGACCACTTGAAAAAATTTTATTCACAGTGTATGCAGTCTTGTTTGGGTAAGCTAAAATGTCACGCTTGAATTTCTTTTGTTTCCTAGCCACTATTGTGGCTCTTTGTCTGTCCGCTTTTGCTGTTATACTACTATACAAATTATTAAACATGTGGAAACAAGAAAAATTCTTAACCTTTTTGTCCAAGTCACTCATTTGATTTTTAATAACTTCCACTTGCTTGGTGTAGTGCTCTGTTAATGTAACCATCATTTTGATACCAAAGTCATTAAACATGTTGACAAGTTCGTTATATAAATTATCTCCGAAAGAGACACAATTGGGAAATTTGTTGGTTCTCAGTCCCTGTGGAACACATTTCCTTTTTATACATTCAATCAGGTAGCTGATTTCAATGTCTAACATAACATATTTTAAAGTCAGTTTTTCCAGATTGTAAATACTCTGCTTACAGTTTTTTTGAATAGACAATGCATTCAAATTGAAGTCTGTATCTGTACTTACTGAATCTGTCATTTCTACATTTGTAATATCTGCAAAAGGATTTGTAGTATTTTGTAAAACATAATCCAATACACTATTCGGACCCGCCAAAGGTTCTCCAGACGTATCGTCGTCTACGTCCGTATCCGGTGTATTGAATAAAGCCGTCCGACTGGGTCTATGTCCTTTCTGACTTTCAGTAGATTGACAGCTACTGACGCCTGCTTTTTCAAGCCCCTTCTGAATCGCCATAGTGATCACACTCGTGATTTGCTTCGAAAACTGAGCAAATCCATCTGGAACTGGATGAGTGGATAAGTTAAGAAGTGTGTTTTGTGACATACATTCCAAAAGCCAAAGGAACTAAACCACAATATCAACGACACAAAAAAACAAAATAAACGGCACAACTGAATGACAGAATAAAAACACTATCAGGAATAGTTCAAATTAGCTTAATAAAGTACGGAACACCAAACTTCAGCACTTTCATTCACTTTATTTTACATGAACTTCATCAGAAACAACTCACCCAAACCCAGAAGCACTTTTTATAATAAAATAAAAGTCACATGTTCAATGATGTCAACAATTAATGTCATTAAAATACAATATATATGTATACATTTTTTTATATATATAAAATATATTTAGATAAAAATGTGACAATACTCTAATATTTTAGCCAGTTATATAAAACGTATAAAATTAGCATGAAATGAAATTCATTTCATGTGTAAAAAAAACATTTTATATTAACTGATTCATTTAATCCAGGAGCTTGATCCGCACCTAAATATACCTGCCACAGAGATTCTTTGCATTCTAACATAACATTATTGTCTCCTGTAGAAATTCCTTGAGGAACACTATCTAAAACAGAAAAAACAAATTTGTTGAAGTTGTTACACATAGTTGAATGCTTACCTAATGCATTAGTCAAGTCTTTTTTCTTTACAGCTAAAAGATGCTCACTAATTCTTTTTTTGAGAAATCTTGTGGTCATTCCTATATAGTAGCTTGGACATGACAAGCATTGAGCTATATACACCACCATTTCACTGTGACAGGTATAATAATTTTTAGACCAATGTGTCCTGTTTATATGAGAAAAATAAACTGAAGAAGAGTTACTAATGTATCTACACTGTTTGCAGTTGTGACATGCATAAGTACCTTTAGATTTAATAGTATTTTCGATAAATGTACCAGAGGAATTTACTCTTTTTTCTAATAAACTCTTAAAATTTACAACTTTCCTGAATGTAAAATTGGGTCTTATCCCTATAGCTTTAACTAATTCCTGATTACCTAATAGTATCTTCCAATTATCTATTATGATGTTTTTAATAAGCCACATTTCATTTGAAATAGGCAGAACAAAGGCATTTAGGAATTCTTTATCAGAAACAACCATACTGGTTTTAGATGGTGGTAAACAAAGAGTCAAAATAGGACAAGCTTTGTCCTTTCTTAGCTTCACAACTTCTTGCTCTATAGATTCTAGCCATACTGCTTGATATCCTTTTGCCAAGAAATTTTTTTTCAAAATTTCATTTTCTTTAATGAAAATACTCACTTGTGATGTTAGTCTACTTAATCTGATGAATTGCTTGTTTTCGGATCCTGTTTTGTTTTTTTTTTTTTGGACTTTGTACAAAAACATCTGTTTGCTGATACTTGTATTTTTAAACTTATTTTTTAAAAAATATCTTGTGAAAAAGCAGTACAAATTGTTTTTTCTGCTAATTATGTCCATTTATTTGTAAGAAAATATGTCAAGCTTTTTTAATATTGTAACAAACATGTCTTTTAAAAAATATTTTGTAAAAAGCACGTACTGCTAATTTATAAAAAAAATGTCCATTTATTTGTCAACTTGTTTTGCTAATAACGTTTTTTAAAAACAGCTTATAAAAAAGCATGTATTGCTGAGTATAAAAAGCCATGTCCATTAATAAATACATTCAAAGCTATGTCACATAGTATAAATGCTCAATACATATTGCTAAGCTCTATTTCTACATTTAAACAAGTTTTATTGTATGCCTTATTTATTTTACATTTTTGTCGCAAAATTACTTTTAACCTTTATTCATTGTTTAGCACACTCTAACAAGGTGTACAATCAAACTCTTGAAAGAAATGCTGAGAATTATTAGACAGAATGTAGAATGTAATCATATGCTAGTGAAGACTGTGATACCTTGTCAGAAGATAATTTTAAAGTTTTGGGCCTTTTTGACACTGACGTGAGAGCAGTCTGTATATTGTTAGCCTCTTTTGGTCAGCTGGTGGCAAGACTGCATCTGAAATGGCTGAATTATCATTATGTGAATATGAAGTGCAGTCCTCTTTTTCAAATTGCCACACTTAAAGAAGTTAAATCATTCTACTAACATTTTGAGTTACTTGGTTCCTAAGAAAGTATGAATAATAAAAATAATTCACAGTATGAAAGCAAAAAACTTCATATGTACAAAATCGGTCACAGCAACCATGTGTAGACAATCATTCACTCTGCCACAGAGACATCTCAGGCTATACAAAGCCATAGCTGTGATATCCTTCTTGACTATGCTGGTTTATTTGCAGGCTTACTAAGCTTGCCAGAAGAATTCCATATACACATAAAACTAATGTTATGCCAGCGTTACATCCACTAAAGAAGTATTTGTAACACTCAGAAGTAAAGCTGAATGAGAAGTAAAGAAAATGGCCATGACACCTAAGTGTCATGTTTAATCATAGCCTCACCTCAGGTTTCGTGCCCACTGAGTGGCGCACAGCTACAGTTATCCCACTCCACAAGGGGGGATCCACCTTGGATCCCAGAAACTACCATCCCATCAGTCTGACAAGCCTTATCTGCAAGGCCATGGAGCGTATTATCATGGAACTTATAAACAAAGACATTGGCAACCTTCAAACACTGGACCCCACCCAGTTTGGGTTTGTGAAGGGCCGATCTTGTCTCCTGAACTTGATTGACTTCTTCAAATCAGTCTCCAGAGCCATGGACAAGGGTAAGGTGGTCCACACAGCCTATCTAGACCTTGCCAAGGCCTTTGACACCATCCCCCCTCTAGAATCATAGATAAACTTACTAAGCTGGGCATTAATCCCTACGTCACACAATGGGTTGCTAACTGGCTTACTGATAGAACCCACACTGTAAAAGTAGCCGACTCCAAATCCAGCTCCAGACAAGTGACAAGTGGAGTACCTCAGGGTTCAGTCCTGGGACCGCTCTTGTTTGGCATCTACTTCCTGAAGTACAGGCCAACACTAAGTGACTCTGGATAACAAAGTTTGCAGATGACTGCAAACTGGGAGCCATTATTGAATCCCCAAATTATGTGGATACTCTACAAAAGGGCCTTACAGAAACAGATGCTTGGTGCCAGAGCCATGGGCTCAAGCTCAATGCCAAGAAATGTATAGTTATCCCCTCTGGGAAAAAACATGTATCCGTGAATTACCATATAGGTGGCAGTACACTAAACACTGAAAGTTTGATAGGTGACTTAGGGACACAGGTGGACAGTGGTCTGAACTTCGATAACCACATCGCCACAACAGTCAGGAAATCCTTCTATGTGGCACACCTCATCACTAAGGGCTTTTCATCCAGAAAAAAGGAGGTCATTGTCCCACTGTACTCATCCCTCATTAGACCCATTATAGAATACAATGCCCCATTTGGTATGTACCTCTCAAGACATCTGCAACAACTGAAAAGGCCACAGAAATACCTCACTAAAAGAATCACAGGCCTAAAGCAGATGCCCTACGCTGACCGCCTTAAAAAACTCCAGCTATACTCTGTCGCATATCGTCTACTCAGAGGCGATCTTTGCTTAACATACAAGGCCATGTCAAACCCAGAGCTGTTGGACATGCTACACTTAAAGAAATCCCAATCCCTCAGAGACACACGCTGTTGGGATCTAAACCTTGTCATCACAATAAACAAAACATACTGGAGGGATAGGTTCCTAACCCAGAGACTCCCCAGACTCTGGAATAGATTGCCCATACATGTCAAGCAGAGTGCCTCTTTGGTCCTCTTCAAAAGGAACCTTGACGATTGGATGGGAGAAAGGAAATTCACCCCGGGGATCACGTCAGTCATCCTGCTAGACAGGGGTCCAGGGAAGTAAATAGTGTGGGAAGAAATTGCCAGGGAATTGTTATGGCTAGGCTTGTATAGGCCCTAGGGCTGATAGCCTAGTACCAACCTATGATCCTATGAACCTATGGATCCTAGTGTTGATAAGAAGCAATTGAAACAAACAGAATAAGCTAATGGTATGTTTTTAAGAAACACATAACTCATTTATATTACTTTAAAAGATCTAAAAATATGATTAAGAGAGAGCATTACTTATTGCTTACAGATGAATGAGTGGTCTCAAGAATGCCACAAGCTAACTATAGTTTGTGGCAGATAAATCTGCATCAATAAAGCTCCAGATTGTGTACATTTAATATGTCAGACTACTGACAATGACTTAGAAATGCTGCTGTAAACTACATTACAAAAAAGGATGGCCTAAACAAAAGTCTTCCGTAAGAAAAGAAAGTTACCCTTATTTTTTTTAATGAAATAAACTGTATCCAGGTTTTGATGTTCAAAACTGGTTAGTTCCCAAATAGTGCACGATGGGATGCATGATTCACATCTGGGAATAGTAAAGTTTAAGTAAGAGAAAGAGATGTAGTATTTTGACTAGTAATGTCAAACTCAGAGAGAATAACAAACTGCAATTTATACCATAACAACAATTCAATGGAAGTGATGCTAGTACATCCAGATTGCCCTTATAGTTATGTTGGTAGGGATTTGTTCCATTTCAGAAAAGCAATGTATATTATATGTATAGCTTATAAATCCAGTTTATACTTGCTGTTCCACCACCTTAACTATTCTCTTCTCGTTACCTTTCTTTCTCCTTTAATTATCCTACCCCATCCGATAACTCCTAACATTTCTTAACTAACTTAAGCTATCCTCTTCAATTTACATTTCTTTCTCCTTTAGTGTTCCTACCATAATCTGTAACATTTCTTAACTAGTTTAACTATTGTCTTAGAAACTGGAACTCACCAACACTGTATAAGGATAAGGAAGAAAGTGACCACAACCAACGAGGGGCTGCTGTAACAAAGATGTATAAACTGCTGCTCTCCAATAAAACTTCCAGGCCCATAAACGCTCCAAACAAGTTTATTCAATGAAAACACAAACTAAAAAACGTCGACCTAGGTTTCGTCCGCTGTACGAACTTCATCAGAACAACTCATAATACATCCAAAAGTTCTTAAATAATATGCACAAGCATACTAATGAGCCTGATATCCAATGAAATGCATAGGCAAACATTTTTAAAAAACTTAAAGCAGCAATGTAACTGAATTAAATTGTGTATTAATAGTGTATAAAAACCCAAGGATGCCCCCCACCCCTCCGATAATAAAAATAAAACGATATGAACAGCTGAATACTTCCTAATATATGTAATGCATAAATGAAACCTCTATATCTAATAATACTTGTGTAAATAATGACATGTAAATAAACTGTACATGAATCTACTGTGTGTGTACTATATAATTGATATATAAGGGGGACAGTGAAATCTTGAAATCAAATAGCACCCTATATGATGAACACAAATAATCCTGAATGTGTCAAATCTCTCAAAAGTTATAAAATTATATAAAAATGTGAATGTATGAATATATGTGAAACATTAAATATGTATATAAAAAAACTATATATATAAATATATATATATATATAAAGGGTATAAAAGATATATAAAATAGTGTACATAACAGGTACCCTGTGTCTTAAAAGGACCAACGTTCATAAAAAATGATAATGAATATCTAAAAGAATCCAATTACATACAATTTATCACATAAACCCTTTTTAAACAAAAATTAATAAAATTAATAAAATTAATAAAATTACCAAAACCATACTAACTACCCTTAATGTTATTTATCCATAAAATTGGCTTAATACTTATGTATTCATTAAGTCCTGGATATTGGTTAGCATTCAATAATATCTGCACTCTCATTTCTGACATGTCTAAATTGTATTTAGTACACTTTCCTTGTGTATCCAACTTCTGGTGTACAACACCGAAAAATTTAAAAGAGTGACTACCAAATTGATTAATGTGTCTAGCTAGGGCGTTTGTAAGTTTGTTATTTCTAATATCAAGTAGATGTTCTTTTACCCTCTCTCTAAAATGCCTACAAGTTTTGCCAACATAAAAACCTTCGCACTGTTGACAAACAGCAATGTAAACAACATTTTTAGTGTAACAATTTATATGATGGTTAATTCTAAAGTTGTGTCCATTAACAGTCACCTTTCCTTCAATATTGATTAAATGCTTACAAGTCGAACATCTACCGCATTTAAAACTCCCCCTGGGTTTATGTGAATTGTTGTCAATATTAATGTTCAAACCCTCAAATAATTCTTTAAATGATGTGTCCTTCCTAAACACATGTTTCACACTACCCGTAAACATGCCCTCAAGTGATTTTTCTGCACTAATAAATTTCCAATTCTTATTGATTATATTAATAATGCTCAAGGACATGCCATTGTATGTAGTTATGTACAAAGGGATATTATTACATATAAAGTTTCCAACGTCCACCGCTGGACTGAATTGATTATCCCTAGTAATTATCATATTACTGTGTAAAATTGCCTTATATGTGCCATTATTTCTCTTAAATTTCACTTCATTGGCTATATTATTACAGAAATCCTGCGGGTATCCCCTATTTAAAAATAGACTAATAATAAATTGAATTTCATGATCAAAGTCCACATCCTCACTGACCATTCTGGCAGCCCTCACCATCTGACCCTTAACCACTGCTTTCTTTTGGTGGTGAGGGTGCCAACTGTCAAAATGTAGGTAAGAATTGGAGAATGTGGGCTTCCTATAAATGTTAGACACCAACTTCCTCTTAACATTATCAAAAGTTAAATTAATATCCAAATAACTAATGCTTTTCTTACTGACCACGTGTGTGAATTTTAAAAAAGTTATACTATTATTAAGATATTCTAAAAACCTATCTAATATTGCACTGTCTCCATTCCAAATAATAAATAAATCGTCTAAAAATCTCCCGTAAAATTTGATATATTTAAAATATTCAGAATTAAAAACATAATTCAACTCCCAATATGTTAATACAAAATTAGCAAAGCCTGGGGCACACGCTGCTCCCATAGCAATACCACTATCCTGTTTGTAATATACCCCATCAAAAAATATAAAATTATTATTGAGTACAATCCCCATTAATTTAACTATAACATTAATTTTATTTTGGTCGTAAATGTTAGTATAGTATAATTGTTCTTCCAACCATTCCAACCCTTTATCATGGGGTATAACAGTGTATAAATTGCATACATCCAAAGTAATAAAGGTATCATTATCTTCAAATGTAGTATTGCTAATTTTGTTTAAAAAATCCCAAGAGTCCCTCAAGATGTGTGAAAAAGATGCAATGCCAGGTTTAAGATGGTAATCTAAAAATTGACTAATAAAATGTGTTTTACTCCTTTTACCATCCACTATTGGTCTAAAATTCAAATTGTCCAAACCCTTGTGAATTTTGGGTATCCCAAAGATACCACTAATCACTGGAAATTCATTTTGCAAAAAACGCCATTCATGTTCGTCCACTTCTCCCTGATATAACATATCAAAAAGTGTGGTATCAATCCTTTTATGTGCTATGTTGATCTCATTTCTACTTATTTCACTATATGTATTTTCTATCAACATGGCATTCATGTAAGAAATGTAATCGTTATTGTCAACTATTACTATGCCACTACCCTTGTCGGGTTTCATAATTCTAATATTTCCAGTGGATAAAATCCTACATAGGGTGGCCTCTTCTTGTTTCGTTAAATTACTGGCATTGTTAACATCCTTATTATAACCCTTAAAAGCCTCTCTTATATCATTCTCCGTCATTTTTTCAAACAAACCAATCCTATCATGCATAGGAGGGTTGTAAGTGCTAGGTTTAGATAGTCTTTTACTGCCATTCTCGGTGCACCCCCAGGGATTACTCTGATATAATATCTTTAGGTTTAACTTACGGGTAAATAATTTCAAATCTATAATACTATTAACAATGTTGCCTCTTTTTTTCGGTACAAAACTAAAACCCTTAGAAAACAATTCTACACAATCTCTATCAAAAGTCTTGTTACTGTAATTATATAATTTAAAATCACCCTTATAATTCTCAATAATATTGGGATTAAAAAATAATAAATTACATTTCCCTTGTGCATTTGTTCCCCCACTCGTATTCAACTGTACACACATATTAGTATCACCTAAAACATCAGTACTATAATTATAACGTATATCAACATTATTTACATTCACATTATTTACATTGTCTGTTGCATCTAAGTGTATATACTCAATGCAGTCATGAATTGTCAGGTCATTCAATGCATCACTCGAGTCAATAACATTAGAATATCTATTGCCATGCAAGAACCCCATCGTGTGTTCATCACTATCCAAATCAGTACTAATAATGCTATCACATTGCATATCACAAATTTTCGTGGTCAACTCGCTACCTAAATCCATAATAATTACTTCCGTAGGTATGGGCGAGTCCGTATCCAAGTTTGTACACACTTCAGCGTTACTACAACTAGTACCAGTTGGAAAATGCTGTATGTTGGTACCGTGTGCTGAAATGTCAAGTGTGTTGCTGATGGTGTCCTTGTGCACTAAGTTAAATGAAATAAAATTGAATTCACGGCTCCCTGTACCCTCTATAGTGTTCAATGCATGCGTGGTGTTGATAAAGCAACCGTTATCAGTCCCAGGACACTTTGAACCGTTAACAGACCCAGTACAATATGAACAACCCTCTTGAATAGTGTCCGACAGTATATCAACGTCATTGTCAGTATTGCGGGAACTTGTAACTAATTGTCCAAGACTCGTTCCGACACTAGAATGAGACGGAGGGGAAGAAATACGCTTACCCAGTACCTTCATATCTTGGACGCCATCGGCTACTTGTGCGCCCCCCACACGTTTTTTGTTGTTTGAAAGTTAACTTTCCTCACTCTATCGTACTCCTTCCTTGGTCTCGTTCCCCCATATTCATACTCCTCATCCTCGTCATCGTGCTGTTGCTCCATAATCCTTTTTGATCTCCTGGGACCTTCACCTTCTTTTGGACTACCATCATGTCGTACTGCACGCGTTTCTGATCGCAAGGGGGAAGTGATGTCATCTAAGGCATCCATCCGATTAGTTCCCTCTTCCGGTCTTCCTTCTCTGAGGTTACATTTAATTGGCTTTGATTTGGGGTAAACCAAGCCCGTTGAATAAACTCTTAAGTCCCTTTTTATTTTTTGCTGTTTCTTTTCATATAAAACGTTACAACTATATTCTACCTCTTTTATAATATTGGTATAATTTGTGTAATATTGATCGAACAATAAATCTTGACTGATTAAGTTATTGAGCCGATCTAAGTCGGAAATAAGCATGTCTATTTTCTTATCATTATGTGCTATCATTATTTCCATTAGGGCTATGCCCGTTTTGTTAAATAAATCATGCAGTTCCTTAAGCATTTCAGGCTCATGTTCACTTCCATTAGGATATCGCCATAGCCTCAAACCTTTAGGAACCATCCCCAGCTCAATATTTTTGCGTAGATAACCATTCTCCATTTGTGTTCTTTTCATTTTAAACATCTTCACTTCAAAAACACGTAGCCAATCACGCATATTACCTTCCTCTCTATAATTCCCACTGTTCATAGAAACAGGTTTATTATTGAAAGAAAATTGGTTAGATTTCCATGTATCACTGCTAAATGCTTCAGGTTGTACAATAACTCTCTTAGCGTGAAAAACTTGACCACAAGGTATACTGTCACTGCCCGATGCTGCAGATACCAAGGAAGGGGTCGCTTGTGTTAAAGGCATCCCCAAACTGTTTGTAGACTCCATACTATTGTTAAATGATGTCATAAGCTTCTGAATTAACAGTGAATGCTGTTTAAGTTGTTCATTCATGTCCTTTAACAGCATACCCACATCAATTGCTCCACCATCCTCCTCCATACTGAACACTTGGAAACTGGAACTCACCAACACTGTAAAAGGATAAGGAAGAAAGTGACCACAACCAACGAGGGGCTGCTGTAACAAAGATGTATAAACTGCTGCTCTCCAATAAAACTTCCAGGCCCATAAACGCTCCAAACAAGTTTATTCAATGAAAACACAAAACTAAAAACGTCGACCTAGGTTTCGTCCGCTGTACGAACTTCATCAGAACAACTCATAATACATCCAAAAGTTCTTAAATAATATGCACAAGCATACTAATGAGCCTGATATCCAATGAAATGCATAGGCAAACATTTTTAAAAACTTAAAGCAGCAATGTAACTGAATTAAATTGTGTATTAATAGTGTATAAAAACCCAAGGATGCCCCCCACCCCTCCGATAATAAAAATAAAACGATATGAACAGCTGAATACTTCCTAATATATGTAATGCATAAATGAAACCTCTATATCTAATAATACTTGTGTAAATAATGACATGTAAATAAACTGTACATGAATCTACTGTGTGTGTACTATATAATTGATATATAAGGGGGACAGTGAAATCCTGAAATCAAATAGCACCCTATATGATGAACACAAATAATCCTGAATGTGTCAAATCTCTCAAAAGTTATAAAATTATATAAAAATGTGAATGTATGAATATATGTGAAACATTAAATATGTATATAAAAAAACTATATATATAAATATATATATATATATAAAGGGTATAAAAGATATATAAAATAGTGTACATAACAGGTACCCTGTGTCTTAAAAGGACCAACGTTCATAAAAAATGATAATGAATATCTAAAAGAATCCAATTACATACAATTTATCACATAAACCCTTTTTAAACAAAAATTAATAAAATTAATAAAATTAATAAAATTACCAAAACCATACTAACTACCCTTAATGTTATTTATCCATAAAATTGGCTTAATACTTATGTATTCATTAAGTCCTGGATATTGGTTAGCATTCAATAATATCTGCACTCTCATTTCTGACATGTCTAAATTGTATTTAGTACACTTTCCTTGTGTATCCAACTTCTGGTGTACAACACCGAAAAATTTAAAAGAGTGACTACCAAATTGATTAATGTGTCTAGCTAGGGCGTTTGTAAGTTTGTTATTTCTAATATCAAGTAGATGTTCTTTTACCCTCTCTCTAAAATGCCTACAAGTTTTGCCAACATAAAAACCTTCGCACTGTTGACAAACAGCAATGTAAACAACATTTTTAGTGTAACAATTTATATGATGGTTAATTCTAAAGTTGTGTCCATTAACAGTCACCTTTCCTTCAATATTGATTAAATGCTTACAAGTCGAACATCTACCGCATTTAAAACTCCCCCTGGGTTTATGTGAATTGTTGTCAATATTAATGTTCAAACCCTCAAATAATTCTTTAAATGATGTGTCCTTCCTAAACACATGTTTCACACTACCCGTAAACATGCCCTCAAGTGATTTTTCTGCACTAATAAATTTCCAATTCTTATTGATTATATTAATAATGCTCAAGGATATGCCATTGTATGTAGTTATGTACAAAGGGATATTATTACATATAAAGTTTCCAACGTCCACCGCTGGACTGAATTGATTATCCTAGTAATTATCATATTACTGTGTAAAATTGCCTTATATGTGCCATTATTTCTCTTAAATTTCACTTCATTGGCTATATTATTACAGAAATCCTGCGGGTATCCCCTATTTAAAAATAGACTAATAATAAATTGAATTTCATGATCAAAGTCCACATCCTCACTGACCATTCTGGCAGCCCTCACCATCTGACCCTTAACCACTGCTTTCTTTTGGTGGTGAGGGTGCCAACTGTCAAAATGTAGGTAAGAATTGGAGAATGTGGGCTTCCTATAAATGTTAGACACCAACTTCCTCTTAACATTATCAAAAGTTAAATTAATATCCAAATAACTAATGCTTTTCTTACTGACCACGTGTGTGAATTTTAAAAAAGTTATACTATTATTAAGATATTCTAAAAACCTATCTAATATTGCACTGTCTCCATTCCAAATAATAAATAAATCGTCTAAAAATCTCCCGTAAAATTTGATATATTTAAAATATTCAGAATTAAAAACATAATTCAACTCCCAATATGTTAATACAAAATTAGCAAAGCCAAACTCAGAGAGAATAACAAACTGCAATTTATACCATAACAACAATTCAATGGAAGTGATGCTAGTACATCCAGATTGCCCTTATAGTTATGTTGGTAGGGATTTGTTCCATTTCAGAAAAGCAATGTATATTATATGTATAGCTTATAAATCCAGTTTATACTTGCTGTTCCACCACCTTAACTATTCTCTTCTCGTTACCTTTCTTTCTCCTTTAATTATCCTACCCCATCCGATAACTCCTAACATTTCTTAACTAACTTAAGCTATCCTCTTCAATTTACATTTCTTTCTCCTTTAGTGTTCCTACCATAATCTGTAACATTTCTTAACTAGTTTAACTATTGTCTTACTTTTACAGTTCTTTTTCCTTTAATTTTCCTACCCTAGTCTACAACTCATAATATTTTTATCTCTCCCTCTCTCACCATAATTTCTATATATATATATATATATATATATATATATTCTATGTAAATAATTTAATTAGCAAATCTAAACCTGCAGTTTGCTACTACTCTGCATGCACTGCAAAACAAATTCAAATAAACAAGTAAATACAACTAATGAGTGCAACATATATGAGTGTGATTAGTGCCTTAATGTATATATTCTTGAGGCAGATGATGTTTTCATGCCTGATAGTGGGCAGCAATTCAAAAGTCATGAATTTAGATTTATTAATTTAAATTGGGAATTCAGACATAGCAAAAACTCTACACTATCTTTAGTCTGTTGGGCAAGCGGAAAGAACAATCTGGACAGGGAGGAATCTCATGAAAAAGAACTGTAGATAAAGCTACTAGGCTTGTCATCCTGCAGTTCTGGAACACAGGAATATTTCATTGTGGGGACTGAGGGTCTCACCAACTTAGCTGTTGACAGGCAGAAAGCAGAAAGCAGAGTACCTACTTTAACAACATTGCTGATGCCTAAATATCAATATAAAATAATAAGAAATGTTGGAAAGAAATCAAAAGACACCAAAGTACTATTAAGTCAGACATCGTAGAAGACAAGATGTAGAAGTTGGAGATAAATTAAGACTCTAAAAGTCATTGGAAATTCCACAGCTTGAAACAGAAGTTGTTGAAAGAGCAGCTGAGTCAGGATTCTGTATTGTTCTTGGAAAGACAAATATGTTGAAGGTAAAGGTCTAGGAAGGTATAGGCTATAAAAACTGTGATGGTCATAAATTGTAAAGACAGACTCCTGAAGCTGTGTCACCCAGTGAAGCTGTCCCAAGTGGAAGAACAGATACCCAGTATAAACAATTCTGTTGAATTCTCTAGATATGGTAAATAGTTGAAGAAATCAAGTGGATATGTGGAGTATTCCAGAGTTAGCTAGGATTCTAAGGACAGAAGCTCAGTCATTGAACATGTTTGTTAAAGATATTTTTAAGAGTTTGCTGTTTGATACAAACAGACTGTGACAAGTGTAGTATATTGCTAAAATTAACATACAGTAATCAATGTAATTTTTCTGCAAGCTACCTTATATCAAAATTGTACATTCTGTAGTTAAAAGGGATGGATACTAGATATAGGTCCTATATCTTTAAATGTTAATGGACAAGCTTCATTGGTTAGGATGCATGTGATATGTTAAGGTTTCAGAAAATTAATTTTGTGATGCAGAAATCATAGAATTTAGACAAAATGTACTGTTTCTATGAGTTATTTATTAAAGCCTCCTAACATGACACTTACTGGTGACTGCACAGTTTCCAAGATGTTGCTTACTAGTAATGAGCAGGCTCACATCATATCCTGTACAAATATGTGGTTATAAGCATAAAAAACATATTACAGAACTAATAATCATACTTGTAGACTACGTGGAGGACATTGCCACTTTACAAACATGCATAAAAGTTGAAAGAAGGTTTGTGCAGCAAAATCTACATGCAACGGAGGGAAAGTAACAGAGTAAAACAGAAATCATTGTGGGCAGAACTGAGATTCATAATGTGAATGCAGTTCAAGACTGTAAGTAGCATAAATGATGATTTTTGGCCAGAAAGGTATTTAATTAGAGATGAGGAATATTACATTTAAAATTAAAATTGATGTATAATGCAGCATATTGTCATAAAGTACATTTAAGTCACTGAATCTCTGTTTCTGACATTGTCAGGGCACAGACTGAAACTACTGACCGCTGAGTCAGATTTTGATTGGGTGTGAGTTAAATTATTAAAAATACAGGTTGGTATTCTAGGTACTGGCTGTGGCCAACTATTTAAGCCAACCTAATATGCTGGTTGAAATACTTGTGAGGCAGCTAGCATGGTTACAAGAATTCATATTGTACAGTTACAGAAAGATGTAAAGAAGCAGCAGACAATAAGAATAAGTGCAACAGCTAAAAATATAAATCTGAAGGCACCAAGGAGACTGGAAATGATAATAAACAAAATGGTTACAAACAGTACATGTATAAAGCTTTGAGTGTCAGGATGAAATGTGAATAATCACAGGCACAGGTAGGCTTATGTTTGCAAAGCACTTAATGGCGCTAGAAGCAGTCTTAGTATGAATGTTTCTCCTAGTAAAATAATTTTGTAAGAATCTTTAAAATTTGTTGATAATGTTAACAGATGTAATAAAATGGTCAAGACCCTGCTGATATTTTGCATAGTTATTTTGACTTATTTGCTGGTTTAGTTTTTCTACCAGGATAAACCATCTTAAGATTTTACTTTAGTCAGTGCCAGTTACACATGCAGTAAGAAAATCTTCAGTAGTGCTCAAAAGCATGACTGAGCAGGATATGAAGAGCATAGATGCTATGTGTGTCATTGTTAAACAAGAAATGACCTGAAATACCCCCTAATGTATGGCCACAGTATCATCACTATGTACTCTACATATGTCCACATATTCCGCATCTCACTTACTTTAAAAGGAAGACAGTCTTCTACAAAATCATTCTGGTAGTTTTGATTATTTGTGATCGCTGATTACTGAGTCAGTCTAGATAAAAACAAAGATTCCAAGGTCCTACACCAGTAAATCCAAGGGCATGGCAGAAAAAGGCAAATTACAAAAAAATGATGGAATATGGAAATGCTGTTTTATTTAAAACAACAAAGCTTTCAGGACAACAGTTCCTTTCTTCAATTTTTTTGTACTGAGTCAGTCTCAAATTACTGAGTCTATCACAAATGAGTCTGTGTCTTGCCAGGGAGCTGTATGAGTTCTCATTGTGGCATTACCAAATGTAAGGAAGAAGCATATGCTGTTCATTATTGGCCTCAGATGTCTGACATGATTGATCAGATGATTTAAATGAGTCAAATTTATAGTTAAGAACAGAAATAATACAAATGAGGAGATATCACATGAAATATCACATTTTCCTCAGATGAGAGTGGGACTAAGTCTGCTTCATTGTAAAGGTGCACATTATTTTCTTTGCATTCATTATTTAAATCATTCATTTTGCTGAAATCTACCTTTATTAGGTATAGTACACCAGATGAGGTGATATCAGACAATGACCCAGAGTTCATGAAACGAGAATTCTATTCTTTAGTGAAGCAATGGAATTTAATTGTGCTGCTTCAAGTCCTAGATATTTAAAAAGCAACGATCTAGCAGAATAAACTGGTTCAAACTGAAAAATCTGGTAAGGAAATGTGACTTATCAGAAAACTCTAGCTGCTGTGTTTCAAATCAGGAATATAAAAATATTCTGCAGATCTGTAGGGCATTTAGTACCACAACTTCTAGTGGTGTCCCAAAGCCAAACAACCAGCATCATATTGTTTAATTAGTCACTGAAAAGAAGAGGAATGTAGATGAGTCATTAAAAGAAACACAGTGCAGACATTTTACAACAGATGTTCATATAATCGTGCTTACTTACAAAAGGTAAAGAATGAGGATGACTTTGGACTTTAGATTTAGTTTACAGAAAAGCAGTGTATCTGCTGATATTTTGCAAAGTTATTTTGAAGTGGTCAAGTGGGAAAATGAAGATTGTGTTATGTGCAAGGGTCATATATAGAAACATAGAAAAGAAGCAATCATTTAAGTCCATTCATTTGATTTGGAAGAACTTCATTTGTTTACTTATCAGAAATATAAGGCGCTGAGCTAATGAAAGCATCACTATCTTCTCAGTCTGAAAATGTTTCTCCTCGGTGTTTCACAAGATCAAGGTCAGGGCTTGCAGATTCACAAAGTTGCTCAAGGTAATCCTCATGCTAGTGTCAGCATTTCGTCAACTACAATTACAAACAGTGTCACAGTATTTGATCGACCAACTGTGAATCAGTATTTCAGGTATGGAAAATTGAGCAGAAGCCATCTGATACAGTGAGTGTGCCTAATATGTGTACACTCCTTGTGCACTTCGAAGTGTTTTTTTTTCCTAATGAATTCAGTTTTCACTGCATTAGTGTATCATACGACTCTTTGTATAGGTTTATTTATGTGTAATCAGTATATTTATTTCTAGTTTATACATATTTATTACACCTTCATTTTATAGAAAGTGGGAAGTACAATATGTGTGATCACAGGTGGAGTACGTAATGTTTATAATGTAACCATATATTTAAGGAGCTTTATCAATAGTTTGGTCTGTGTGACGTAACTTCCTTACTGGTGTTGTTCAGTAAAAATTCTTGTTGAATGCACATTGTGTTTAACTTCTCTTCATTTTAACCTTTTTTTTTAATTTTCCAAATTTTTAGGGTGTCTAATACTGAGACAGGAATGCTCCCCATTCTTCAGTTAGGATAAAACTCGCACAATTAGAATTGCTTCAGTCTTTGATGTTTGCCAACGGCCACCTTGACCATAGTTATTCTTTCCTGTTTACATATTCCATGAGGGCCATCTGGAATTGTGAATTTCACTGCAATGGTAGAACCGTGACTTGGAAAGAACTATGCACATCCCTGTGTATGTTTTTACCCTAAAGAAATGTTTCTGCAGGGGTATTCACCTCACTGTACTGGTATATGATTAAATAGGGGAGGAGAGCTTGTCAGTGCTGAAAATACACACACTACCAAATGACTGTAGTGGTAGGGTCAGCAGAAACTGTTTACATTACGGCAGACTGTTACTTGAGGGTCTGTATGGGCTGCTAAGGCTTCCTGACACAGCATTCCCTACAATGAGTGAGCTGAAACTGGCAGCACATAGCCATCTACTTGTGAGTCAGAAACAAGGGTCAACAGAAATTGTCCAATCATTGCAGAATGAGACCTTAGGATGCCCAAACTGGAGCTGTGGGGTTACTGCACTGTCAGACCTCATCAATTAAATGTATGAATTACTACAGTGTGAGGCCACCACAAACAGGAATTGTATATGCAAAGTTCTGTGTGTCACTGCAGTGTGAGATATCAGCAAACAAGAACTGTGTGAGTAATTATTGTGTGTGTGTGTGTGTGTGTGTGTGTGTGTGTGTGTGTGTGTGCACGTGTGTGCGTGTGTGCATGTGTGTGTGTCTGTGCACCTCTAAGAGGTGAAACCTGAGAGTGCAGAAACAGGAACTGTGTGAGTAGATCTTTGTGTGTGTGTGTGTGTGTGTGTGTGTGTGTGTGTGTGTGTGTGTGTGTGTGTGTGTGTGTGTGTGTGTGTGTGCATGTGTGTGTCCGTGTCAGCTAGGTGAAGCCTGAGTGCAGAAATAAGAACAGTGTGAGTTGCTGCAGTGAGAGACATAAGAAAATATGAATCATATGTGGAGAACTATTTCTGTGCACATGCATGCATATATGTGTGTGTGTGTGTGTGTGTGTGTGTGTGTGTATTAGCATGCATGTGAGAGCATGCATTTGTGTGTGTGAGTGTGAGTGCCTGACTTCAAAGGGAGACCTCAACAAGCATGAACTGTATGTCTAAGGCTCTATGCAGTTGCAGTATGAGACACGAAAACTAGCAAATCGCAGTTGTGTATATCATTGTACTGTCTGTTACAACATAAAATCTAAATGAAATGAAGTTATCCAAACAAGATCATTTGTCTGCTAGACAAAAATGGAATCACAGAATTAAACTCAGATTAATTTTTGCCATGTAAATTGTTCGACCGTGGAACAACAAATGCAGATTCATTTTAAATGAAATGCTGTTTAAATCAGGAAGAGCAAATGCACACTTACTGATGTGGTATATTGTATGAACTGTTCTGGGCTGTATGTTTACATAAACAATGACTTAATGTTTTTTTTTTCATTGTGTTAGGGGCTGAAAAATGCAGGGCTGTGTATCCATTATGAAGATGTCCCAGACACAGACCACTTTAATGTCATTGAGCAGCTGACAGAGGGGGACTACCTGCTTACACAGGTATTCAGAATTCTCATTTTAAGCAGATTAACTTACTTAGACTTCTGGGACTACATCACATGCCTTTGTTACAGTTGCATTAGCAATGAAGCCGAGTCATTGGTTGAACTGTCAGTGGATAAGAACAGGTGGACCAGCTGCCATTCATTTGTGCTATGTGTACTGACAACTCTGTTGGTAAAGGCAGTGACGGTACCACACCCCTGTCACTCTGCTCAGTAACTCTACTCCATTTCCTAATAACAGTAATTATCTGCTCTTATGGAGGCTTCCTGAATCAGCACTCCTTACAGTGATGTTAGCAGCGCACAGCAACGTATTTGTGAAAACATGCTCTTACTTGTAAGTGAGCCAGAAGCAAAGTGGACAGGGGAGAAGGGTCTGTCCTGGTTGCTAACTTGAAACTGGTATGTTAGAGAGGCAGATAACTACTTGTCATGGTGGAGATATGTGTGTGTGTGTGTGTGTGTGTGTGTGTGGGGGGGGTGACATTATACCATTTACACCAATATTTTTGCATGGTAGAAGATTGAGTAGGAGAGGAGACAGTGGACAGTAGAAAAAATGCATACACCAACCA
The DNA here is from genome assembly GCF_019279795.1 of Protopterus annectens. Lineage (NCBI taxonomy): Eukaryota > Metazoa > Chordata > Ceratodontiformes > Protopteridae > Protopterus > Protopterus annectens. The sequence continues at coordinate 182,371,941 of NC_056733.1, forward strand.
AATGACTGAGAGTTAGTCCATAACCCCTGCTCATGATGTGAAATGTACTAGTTACTGCAAGAGAGACATACATGTGCACTTGGGATGGGGTGTGGTGTGGTGGGGTGGGGTAGGATTGTGCAAGGAAAGAAGGGGAACGGCATGCCTAGGGACTCTGAGCCTGTCCATCTACATGCAGGCATGGTTGTGGCTTTCAAGGAAAAAATGATTATAAATATATGATCACCTGCTGCACTGAAAGCCTAAGATGTAAGTGGGATAGCAATGAAGACTAGATGGGCAGATTCAATAGACTTCTTAATTTTACTCTGTACTCTTTTGTCCTTTTATGCCAACCATCAGTGTCCCACTGCAAACCAAGGGTGGCTTTGGTTCTTTTCTTTTAATGGCTAATTTCTGTAGTAAAGTAGGGGATGGCTTGTGGTGGACTGTCATTAGGGTAGTAGTCAGTGGATAATGCCCCATTTGACTGATAATTCCTGAATATCTCCTGCTGAAATAGAGAAAGACCTGTAGTTCTGGGCCCAAAGGTGAATTGGCTTAGACACACACACACACACACACACACACACACACACACACACACACACACACACACACACACACACAAACAGGTACACACACACACACACACACACACACACACACACACACACACACACACACACACACACACACACACACACAGACACGCATTTACACAAACACACACACACACGCTCGCGCACGCGCACACACTCGCATGCACACATACACATGCATGCGCGTGCATGTGCAAGCACAAGCACACACTCATCCTCAGATATAGCATGAAGTGCAGACCAGCATGTATAAAATTCCTTGTCCTTTCCCAAAACTCTTACCAGCTGATACACCACCTGACTTCTACTAGGTGGAGTCAGTGCAGTAAGCTGGACTGCAGCACCCCCCCCCCCATTTCTGTCCATCTCTCTGTGTATCTAGCATCCCCCCAAATGGATAAGCTGACTGTGGCCACTTATTCCCATCCCTGTTGACCAAGATCTCCAGAGACTGACCCTGGACAAACTTGGGTAAGCTGGGCTGCTGTCATGGCTTCATCACTCTTTGCTACAGGCCCTACTGGTCTAGAAAGCCACTTTCCTTCAGACAGAGATTTATGGAGACAGATAACACTTTTATGTGATTTTTGTTGTCAGTAGATGTGTGCCTGGCTTCAAGAATGGACTGGTTGCTGTCAAAAAGAAAGGGAGGCAAGGAAGAGAAGGGGTTCCAAACTAAGGGGTGTGGTGAGTGGGAAGAATAGATTTGTATAGGTTCTAGAAACATAAGTAAAAGAAACAAATATATTATTCTTTCTTCCAACAACTTGTATGTTCATGCATTTACATGTTTTTATTTATTTCTAACATATCCATTGTGTAAGATAGGGCTAACATACACTGGGAAATCAAATTTTGCAAATTGCAGTTTTAAGTGTTAAGTAAAAAATGACACTACCAGAAGTAAATAAAAACGGATTTGTTATATTTCAAACTGGTGATTTAGTGCTGGTTTGGGGCACAGGATTATCAAACACAAGGGAAGAAAGTTAGTGCGCATTGATGAAACAGATGTCCATAATTTGCTAAAAGGCCATGAGGATATCTTAATACCATACTAGAAAAGGGATTCTATAATGCCTACGCTAAGTGTACACCGTTCTGAGTGAACAGATAACACAGACATAACTCACACTTTCTTCTTCCTAATCTTAGTTTTCCTACTGATGTTCTTGCAGCTTTAAAATATTGACAGGGATTGATAAAGGTTACCACAGAGTGTAGACTACATGTACACTTAGTGTAATTTTTCTGAGTGACTAGAAAGCACAAAAAATGTGTTAAGAATGTTCTTGAGTACATATCATATACACTTAGTGCAGACTTATTGAATCTGGCCTAATGTTTGGTTAATACCTGACCTGCTTAGCTATTCTCTTTTGCAAATGACATTGAAATTGTACACATCTGTTGAGTAGGTAACTAGGTTATAAACACGTTTTGTGAGTAAACACTTATGAAAGTGCTGTTTAAGTGAATGTCAGTCCAGAATTACTGGGATATTGTATGTTGGATTGCTGTGTTTTATGTTCCATGTAATTGTTTAGCACTGATTATCAATAATGGAGCATTAAGCAGATTCTGCACTACCTACTATAGAAACTTAGGTTTTATTTTTGTTGTAGCTAGATAGCAGCTGTCACAAATTGTCCCAGGAAAAAGACGATCCTATTCATTCAGTCTGTCCAGTTTGACATATGGGTCCTTGAACCACTTGACAGATCTGATCCAGAAGCATCAGTACTCTAGCTTCAGGACCCTTAAGATTATCTGTCCCATAATGCACCTGTCCCCTAGTTATCTCAGAACTCATTTGCTGCCTTCGTAACCAGATGGGTTCTCTGTACAACTAAGTGCTGTGCCTCTATTTTTTGGAATTTATAATACTTTTTTCTTGCTGTAGCTTAGATTTACTGCCATTAAGGGTCCATAGTTGTTGTAGTATTTACGATTCAAAATTTAGAATTGTTTTCTGTCCCTCTTCCACCATTACTACTTGTTCTCTTTTAGAGTAAGAAACAATATTTTTCATAGCTATTAGGTAAATAGTTAACTTCTTAGTCACTGTGGTAAATTTACATGTGTTAGAGTAGCCTGTGTGTACAAATAGTCTTATTAAAGTGTTAGTTCTGCTGGGATTATTTTTCTTGGATATAATTTAACCTTGTGTTTAAAAGTTTGCTGGGGTGCTGTTACTGTTGTACTGTTGTTGATACCAGTGTTTTTCTGGATCTCACCATAGATAAAAAACTAGTTTTAAGAAATGTTTGATGTGTGGGTACAAGATCCCATCACAGAACCTTAACAACCTGTGTGTGATCTGCCTGGGCATCCCTCATCAGCTGATTGTGGGATTTGTAAAAGGTTCAAACAATGAGCATTAGCTGATAGAAATAAACTGATATTGATGAGTTGCTCCCCTGGATCAGGAGGTGTCTAAAAATCAAGAAATACTCCAAGCCCCAAAACTTGAATCCTAAGAAGAGACATGCAGATCCAATATCTTCTGCTTCGGCACTGCAATAGCTGAGACTGAAAGACTCGATGTCCTGTTGCCAGCTTACACCCCCCCCCCCCGATGAATCCCATCCTATCATAACCCATTATTTTGAATGATTCACCAAGAGAGGAATTTTCTTTGGACAAATCCAATCAGCACCCTTCTTCCAAACCCTTCCATGCTTACAAACAGGTTCTTCGGATCCTACAATAGTGCTTCTGAAGCAGACTTGGATCATTTGATGCAGAAGTTCTTGAGGATCCAGATAGACATGGGAGTCATTCCACCCCTTTGGCTCTGAAAGTGGTCATCTCCTTCCATTTTGCCCCAGTTGTAGTTCCTTCACTGGTTCACACTCTGTCTCCATTGACTTTGGATCCACCCTTGTCCTGGGTCCTGTAACCTTATTGCAGACTTCTTTCTTAGTTTTGGCACAGAGGTATTTGGATCTAACTCTTTCTGCTGCAGTCTTGTCGGATCTGAGATAGTCTTGGGATTGAGAAATCAGGCTGGTGGCATTAACGCTAGAATTGGGTCTCTTGGTTGGGGCTCTGTTGCTCATGTTGGGGGTCACTGACTCTCAATTCTTTGGTTTTGATCTCTTCATTGAAGCTGTCCTGGTCTCATAGCCTCCCCTCATGTTGGGGCTGTGTCTCTAAATGGAAGGTTGGACCCAGTAGTTGAGCAAGGTCATTGGATCCTACTGAGGTAGGCTTGGTTTTTCAGGAGCTGGAGAGGATGATTGGTTTCCCTATTAGAATATTGCCACAGGTCCCATCAGGTAGAGTTCCACCCTGAGACTCTATTCCTATATTGCCTTCTCTTCATGCTTCCACAGGTCTGAGCTGGGCCATGAGCCTCAATTCCCCTGTTCAATAGCTACGTCAGTCTTCAAAGGAGTCAGGTGACTCATTCCCTACTGTACCAAAAAGAGAATGTGCAAAAGGAAGCACCTAGACTCCCATACATTGTCTCCAACTTCAGATTTCAACTCTGACAATTGAGGGGACTGCCCACGATCCCATCTGGAGGATGCCTCATTTAGTGAAATATCTGGAGGATGCCTCATTTGGTGAAATTTTGGAGTTAATGCTCCAGAGGAGATCTTGGACCCCTAGAGCCCCCTTTTTCAGGACAATATGGTATTGATCGAGGCTTATGGCTCGGCACTTTCTACATCCTGGGTGGTACCTCCAGCTGACAAACTAATTGATCTGGTGGTCCAGAGTTTGTTACAGGAACATTATAATTGTGAAGCAGTCCTCCACAAACTTGAAAGGATTCTCCACCATCCAAAGGACAAGCAATATTGGTCTAAAATGCTGACTGTAGACTCTATCATTGTGGCAGCAGATAGCAAAACAAGTTGCTATCTTAAGTCTCTTCCTCTGTTCGTCAACCTAATAAAGAATCCAGGGACTAGGGAAGTGGGTGTATGCTTAAGGCACCTTTGCTCTAAGGGCTTTGAACTATGCCACACACATGAACATGCTTCAGAGAAATCTGTCTCACCAGACCTCATTTACTCTTAAGAACCCTCTCACTACTGAGACTAATAAGTAACTTGAGACAGCCTTCACTGCTATGTCCAACATAACCAGTCTCTTCATGAGCCTGATGCATAATGTGGAAGATGGAGCAGCTAGAGCAGCTGGATCTGGCATAGTGATGACACATCCACTTGGCTGCACCTATGGTACTTTACAGACAATTTCAAGGCATACTTCCCTAATGCCCCATTTGACTGATAATTCCTGTTTGGTTTCTCAGTAAAGGAAAGGATACAGAAGTGTAAACGGGATGGTAAGACTCTTTCCGGTATCAGAATTAAGTTTGATATCCCAAAGAGATTGTGCGGTTGTAACCAAAAGTGGCCTTAGGCTGTCTGGTTCAGGAAGTCCAGGTGGCAGCAGTTCAATTCACCTTCTGAGTGGGGTTGCCATGGCAGAGCTGGACTCTTTAATGGATGTCAGCCCAGAATCAGAGGGGGACCCACAAAACCAGGGATACGGTGGTCCTTTTTTGCAACAATATCCCCGAAGGTCTGTCTGACTGCTCCACTCTGGAGGCAGTTAGGGGACATATCTCCTTTGTCCCGCAGTATGGTAAGCCATCACACAGGACAAATGGGTGAGAGGGGGTCCTAATGGAGAGATGAAAAGTTAGCAATCAAAGGAGAGTAGTGGTGCTGAAGTTGAATTCATCCTCAAGTCTTGGTGTGTACCTTTGTGAGGTAGACCCTATTTTTCACAACATTTCACCAAGGTAACACTGATATGTAGACTGTATTTATATAGCATATGTCATGGACAGAAGTAAGTCAAAAACACAAAAGATAGCTGGGTGCACAAGTCCCAGGATAAAAAAGCGCCCAATCCTGGTAGGCACACTGGTGACAGGACTGGAAAAAAATGACAGTGTAGAATCCTCAAAATCTGGAAACATTCATGCAATGGGGCCAGGCCAGGCCCAAGGAGAGGATGCCTCACCTGTTGTAAAAGGAAGAAGCAGTCCACAAAAATCACAAAAAACTGATAGGCCAAAGAAGAACCATAAAGACGATAGAATGGACTATTGAAGATAAGAAAGAAATTATGTATTGCTATTATTATGCAAAAAGCCCAGAATTACCAGACAGAGGGTATAAAAAGAGATTAAGAAATAAATTTGAGGAAAGAAAAATGCTTTCACAGGAAAAACTGTCAGGAGCTTCAAATAAAAAATTGCGTTCATTACTACAACAGATTTTTGAAAAACAGTATATAGATCAAGAAACTTTGATCTGTTTGGAAAAAGAAGCATCTGAGGAAGTGTGAAAATGTAAACAACAAAACATAGACATTTTTGAAAAGTATAAAAAAGAAATATGGACATGGGAAAGAAAGAGAGATTTGATATGGTGCAATATTATGAAAAGGAGAAAGCCAAGTTAATTAATATAGAGAAAGCAGCCACAAAGATATTCAAAGAGAAATACAGGAAAAGGCATCCAGCTATGGAAAATTTCACAATAAAAAATTAATATCACAAAGATGGAATGTGGAAAAGAAGGTTAGTAAAGCAGAAGTTAAAGAAATAGAAGTTGAAGTTATGGAGTGTCTGTGGAGTGAAGGATTTAATGTAGAAAGTCTAACACAGACTATATCACAGCATGATGGAGTGAGTCCCCAAAGTAAGGAGAAACAGGAAGATCAGGAGACACCTGAAGAAGAAATATGGACATGGGAAAGAAAAAGAGACTTAATATGGTGTAATATTTATGCAAAGGAGAAAGCAAAACTAACCAATACAAAAAGAACAGCATCAAAGATATTTGAAGAGAAATGAAGACAAAGGAATCCGGATATGGAAATCTTTACAATACAAAAAAAAAAAAAAGAAAACAAAGAGGAAAAGTAGAAAAAAAGATCAGTGATGGAGAAGTCACATAGAAATTGAGGTTATGGAGCACCTGCAATGTGAGGGATTCGGTGTAGAAAATCTAATGCAGAAAGTACCACAACTGGATAGAGCAATGGATATCCAAATTAAGGGGAAACCAGTGGAACAGGAAGCAATTGGTCAGGTGCCATATCAAGATATTTTGGACCATTCCACAGGAAACCAGTATAAAAGTTCACTTAAAGCTAGACAGTAAGGGAAGGAACAGGAAACTGTGGAAACTCTGATGCAGTCAGTGTTGAGGAGTGATAGCCCAGTGAGTTTCCACATGACAGAGCAACGGATGGTACAGGATGAAATTGAAGAGAAGGTGCCACAGGAAGATGCTACAAAACTTTCTATAGAATGCCCGCAGGAAGTGGAAAACAATGGATATGCCCTCAGTCTGGAAGACAATGAACTAAGGGAAGTGTTGCGTGATTTAATGGACATAGATAGATATATTAAATTCAATGAAAGAAATAGACTGCAGAAGGTCAATAAAACCCCAAAAGTCAGAAGTTTGATAAAACAAATGAACACAGTAATTAGGACTGTCCATAGAGATCCGTACAATATAGTAGAATTAAACAGGATATGCTAATGTGCAGATAAATTAATAACTGATAAAGTTCTACCACAAGAGCACAGGGTAGTGAGGCAAAGGAAGGGGAGAAATCGAATACCATCATGGAAGTATTACATAGAGAAAAATTAAGATAATTAGTGTCACTGTTAGAAGACTATAGAAGAGGGAATAAATCAACAAAAATACTAAGAAAGACAGATGTGATAAAATCAGTGTGCAGTATTAGAACAGACCAGGCTCTATCATGTACTATTGCAAATAATTAAAAATTTCAGCACAGGTGGAAAAACTTAGAAGATACACAGATAAATATAAAAGAAAAGTACAAAATATGCAATTTAGTGATGATCCAAAAAAGTTTTATATTGAATTGGGAAATAAGGAAAAGGAATTGAAAGACTGCCAAAAAAGAAGAAATAGAGGCATTTTGGAGAAGTATCTATGGAGATCCTGTGGAACATAACAAAGATGCTAAATGGATAAAAGAAGTAATAAAAAGAATAAGAAGTTTAAACGTACAGGATATTAAATGGGATGAAGTAACAGCCAGAGAGATTGAAACAAAGTTAAGAAAAGCCTCTAAATGGAAAACCCCAGGCCCAGATGCAGTGCCTGATTTTGGGTTAAAAGTTTTAACATCTTTGCATGAAGACCTAGCCATGAGTAAGAACTATTTATATGCACACCTGAACAAACACCAATCTGGCTAACAAGTAAAACAATGCTCCTACTTAAGAATGAACCTGCAAGCTATTCCAAAAATTATAGACCAGTAACTTGCTTTCCAGTGACATATAAACTATACATGGGAATTGATGCTGACAGAGTTTATAGTCATTTAGAAGAAAACTCAATTATGGCAGTAGAACAAAAAGGCAATAAAAGAAAGTCATATGGAATAAAGGATCATTTGTTGCTAAATAAAGTCATAATGAAGAATTGTAAAAAGGGAAGAATCTAAGTATGGCATGGATTGACTACAAAAAAGCATTTGATAGCATCCCACATTCATGGATAAAAGAGTGCTTCAAAATGTATAAGATACATCCTGCACTGATCGACTACTTTACAGTGACCATGAAACAATGACAAACCACTTTGTAAATAAACTATGATGAAGGACAAATTATTATCCCAGGGATAAAAATTCAAAGGGGAATATTCCAGAGTGACTCTCTGTCACTGTTGCTGTTCTGCCTTGCCCTTAACCCATTAAGCTGTTTACTTAACAGCATAGGCCATGGCTCTAATTTGGCTCCTAGAAAACAATAAAGTCTGAAGACTTCTCATCTTCTGTTGTTGATGATTTAAAACTGTATAGCTCATCAGATGAGGAACTGAAAGCACAACTGCAAGTTGTCAAAATTTTTTCAGATGATATAAGAATATTATTTGGTCTTGATAAATCTGTAAAAGTAACCTTTAAAGTAGGAAAACTGCAGCACCGGGAAAACATCAGTTTGGGACAAAAATGTGATATAAAAGAACTTGAGCAAAAGGGAGTGTATAAATACTTGGGGATTGATGAAGGATCAGTAATAAAACACGAAAATAAATGTGAATAAAATTAGTAAGGAATATTTTAGAAGACTTAAATTAATCCTGAAAACAGCACTGACATCTAGGAACAAATTCCAAACTATAAACCAAATTGCTCTTCCTGTCCTAACGTACAGTTTTGGAGTGATTGATTGGTCCCAAAACGTGTTGGATAAATTAGATATTAAAACAAGAAGGATTCTTCATGTTCGCCAAATGATTTATAAAAATCAGTGCATATCAAGATTATATATTTATCGTTCCGAAGGAGGGATGGGCCTCCTTGAAATTGATTACATGTATAAATCTGCAATCGTGGGACTCCACACATATCTGCTGACCACAAGACCAAAACATAGTGAAAGTTTTGAAACATGAGGAGAATAAATCTAAGATGACTTCCCTGCTTAACTTAGTAGAAGCATATTGGTGTCAAGCAGGAATGGAAATTAAACCAGAAGTAGATAAAAATCAGGGCGCAACTGATTGTGCAAAAAACAAAAGAAAGAATATAAGGTGAAAGATCAGATAAAAGGCAAGAAATGTGGAAAATGCATAAATATAGTTGCAAGTATAGAAAACTTCTGGAGGAACCTCATGTTGATCAGGAATGAATGCAGTAATGGTTAAGGAGTAGTGAATTCAAATCAAGAAATGAAAAGTTAATATTGGTGGTGCAAGGTAGTGGTCTACGTGCACGTTGGTTTACAAAGTCCATTGAACACGTGAGAGAAACAGACAAATGTAGGTTTTGTAAAACAGAGTTGGAAATTGTCACACACCTAGTTGCTGGTTGTGACATACTAATGGCAGAAGGACTGTATGCTGAAAGGCATAATAATGTGGCAAGACTGCTATACAGGGGATTATGGAAACATTATTGTTTAAAGCAGCAGAAAGCACCCCTGCACTACCAGGCTATAGCTCATGCCACACCTTTCGGCCACAGAAAATGGACTGAAGCTCCACAGGTGGTGGCATCTCCATATTCATAAAGGATATGCACACTTCCAGACTAGCAGCCCAGCATAACACATCGGAGATACTTCAGGTACAACTAACAGTGGGTAAGGCAGTGATTCAGGTGATAGCCTGCTATAGGTCCCCAGCCATGTCCCAAGACTCTCATTCCACATTCCTAAGCACCCTGGAAACTATTAGGGTCCAACCCAACACTCTCATACTGGGTGACTTCAACTACCCCTCCATCAACTGGGAAAACTACTCATGCACCAATACACTTGCCCAATGCTTCCTGGAATTCATTAATTCGAATGCACTGGACCAGCTCATTCTTACTCCCACTAGAGGAAGCAACATCCTTGATCTGGTTATTACTAACATGGGCAACCGTTGCTCAACACCAATAGTCAGTTCCTCCCTGTTAGATCTGACCACAAACTAATTACCATGGAAAACGACATCTCGCCCACACCACCAGCAAAGGTAACCACCATGAAAAACTTCTCCAAAGCTGACTTTGGGCTCCTAAAAAACAGAGGTGGCTAACTTCACGGCACCCATGCAAATGGAAAGTAGGTGCATGACTGCCGAATTATACACCAATGCACTAATGCATGGAACTAGCCATACCCAACAGAACCAAGACACTCTCCTCCAAAAATAAGGAAGCCAATCTAGTGGTCCCCTGCCATTAACAAACTCTACAACAGAAAGAAGAAACTGTTGCAGAAAAAGCTGAAGTCACAAGACTGGAAAAACTCCCTTATTAGTCTCAACAAAAAGTTGAGATCCCTCATCAAAACTTCTAAAGCTAGCTATGAAGGCAGAATTGTGGCAGACACTAATAGCCACAAAGCCTTCTACAGTTATATCAAGAATTTCCACGGCAATACCCAGATTTGCTCTGAGTTACTAAACAATGGTACCTCCTATACTGAGCCAATAGATATTGCCAACATACTGGCCGACATATTCAATGCCAACTTTACCACTCCCCCCCAAAGGACCAATCACAATACCAGAAGAATGCCAGGCACCCAGCATTACAGCAGCACAGGTTAAAGCCGCATTGCCCAAGGCCAAGAGTACAGCTTCCTTTGGACCCGACAATATCCCTGGCTGTATTCTACATGAACTACAAAGTGAATTGGCACCACACCTCTGTGCCCTGTTCAATCACAGCCTCACCTCAGGCTTCGTCCCTACAGAATAGCGCACTGCTACAGTCATCCCTCCCCATAAAGGGGGAGTGACTACAGACCCTGGGAATTATTGCCCATTAGCCTGATGAGTCTGATATTTAAGGCTATGGAACACATCATCATGGACCTAATTAACAAGGATATAGGGAATCTCCAAACTCTGGATCACAGGCAGTTTGGTTTTGTGAAGGTTAGATCATGCCTGCTCAACCTGGTTGACTTCTTTGAGTCAGTGACCAGAGCTGTGGATGAGGGCAAGGCAGTTCATACAGCCTACCTCGATCTGGCCAAAGCCTTTAATACCATTCCCCACTCAGGAATTATTGATAGATTCACCAAACTAGGCATCAACCGCTATATCACTAGGTGGATTGCAAATTGGCTCACAGATAGAACCAACAGTGTGTAAGTAGCAGACTCCAAGTCAGACTGCCGACCAGTCACGAGTGGAGTCCCATAGGGATCGGTCCCGGGTCCTCTCCTGTTTGGCATCTACTTCTCAGAAGTCCAGACCAACACGGAGGGACTCTGGCTAACCAAGTTCACTGACAATTGCAAGCTGGGAGCCATTATTAACTCCTCAAGTGATGTAGACATCCTACAAAAAGGCCTTACTGACACCAACGACTGGTGTCGAAACCTTTGACCACCACATTGCCATTGTGGTCAGAAAATCCTTCTGTGTGGCACATCTCATTATTAAGGGCTTTGCATCCAGGAAGAAAGAGGTCATCATCTCTCTCTAATCTTCCCTTATTAGACCAATCACTGAGTATAATGCCCCATTTGGCATGTACCTCACTAAACACCAGCAACAGCTGGAAAGGTCACAAAAGTACCTCACAAAGAGGATCCTAGGCCTTAAACACATGCCATAGATGGACAGACTCAAAAAACTCTATCTTTTCTCTGTCTCATATCATCTATTAAGAAGTGATCTCTGCTTGACTTACAAAGCCATGTCTGACCCAGCCCTGTTAGAAATGTTGCACCTAAAGAAATCCCAATCCCTCCGGACCACACACTCCAGGGACCTCAACCCCATTACCACAATCAACAGAACATGTTGGAGAGACAGGTTCATAACCTAGAGATTGCCCATGCTTTGGAATAGACTTCCCTTACATGTTAAGTAGAGCACCTCACTGGCCCTTTTCAAGAGGAATCTTGATGAGTTGTTGGGAAATACAAAGTTCACCCCGGGGATTACTCCAGTGGCTCTACTTGATAGAGGCACTGGGAACTAATGGCAGCATGATGCCAGAGCACTTCTATGGGCTAGGTTTGTAAAGGCTCCAGGGCCATTAGCCTAGTACACACCTATGATCCTATGATCTTATGGTGTTGAAGTGGCTGAAGAACACTGGAAACACGAGCCACAAAGAATTATAGAAAATTAAGTCTACATCACATGGGATCATCCATTGCCAACAGTTCAAAAGATAGTTGCTAGAAAACCAGATATAGTGGTCCAGGAAAAGAAGACAAAAGTAGCATTGATCATTGAAATCACCACACCAAGTGACTACAGTGTCCTGCGTACAGAGAGACACAGAGAGTCAAAAAATATCAGTATCTGCAAGCAGAAACTAGAACAATGTGGAAGAAGGAAACCCAGATAGTTCCGATAGTAGTAGGAGCAACAGGTCTTATAAAAAAAGAGTCTACAATTATATTTAGATATGCTACCAATACAAGTAACTCCATACAAATTACAGAAGGAGTCATTAATGGGTGCATTGCGGGTGCTGTGAAGAGCACTTTTGGTTGACATCAAAGAGTGAAACAATACTAATTTCATGAACTTTAATCATACTTTGACTTAGGAATGGGGTCCATTCCCATAATGGCATTAGAAACCCAAAAGATTTGGAGAAATTAAAAAAGTGAGAGGGATAATATCTACAGGCTATCATATTCTCATTTTCCTAACTCCACCCCAGCCCATAAAGCCATTGCTGGACATTCAATCCAGTTGTGCAAAATTAACCCAGAGATAAAGTTTGTTTTAGAAAAAAAGAGAAATCCAAGAGGCTCCACCAGACCAGAGAGGGTCAGGCTTCTATTCAAGGTTCTTTTTGGCTCCTAAGAAAGCTCAGGACCTCGGGCCCATCTTAGACCTAAGCCTTCTAAACAGATACATCTGCAGACTCGCTTCAGAATGGTCATGGTGCAGTCAATTCTACCCTGTCTGAGGGTGAGCGATTGGATGTGCTCTATAGAGAGCTTACCTTCACATAAAGAAAGCAAAAGAGTTCAGGACAGGAGCCAGTCACTATCAGTTCAGGGTCCTCCCAGTTGGTGTCAGCACAGCCCTAGGAGTGTTTACCAAATGCATGGCCATCATAGCAGCCTGTATATGACTTATGGGGTACAAGATCTTTCCATCCCTAGATGATTGGCTTCCAGATACCCCCTTGATGGAGTCTCTTACTGATGGCAAAAACAATCTCCTCAACCTTTGCATCTCCCTGGCGATAACAGTCAATCCTGAGAAGACAATACTGGCATATTCTCAGTTTATCTCATTTATAGGGTGCAGGCTAGTTGGGTACTTTCACTGAGTACTGTATAATCAACATGAATAGAGTGAAATGAGTTTTGCCAAATCTCAGAGGTAAGTCTTTTTGCAGGAGGCAAGCCTTCCTGCACCCCCCATGTAGGGGGACACCCCATATACCTACTCCAAGGTCACACAACTGTGGAGAAAGAAGAAAACTCCACCATTGGTGAAAGCCATTTCCCTCTTGTCCCAATGATTGTATAGCACTCAAGAAAAGTGTCATTGATGGATCAAAAGGAAACCCAGTTTGACACATGTATGCTGTAAGACCATCTGTTTATGTTTCTGCATCACTGCATTTGTGTATTTGTAAAATGAAGGAGGTTTTACACCGTAATCATGTAATGAAATAGAATTTTTGTTCATGTTTAATTCGAGACATCTACCTTCAAGGTGCCACCACTACCCCTTTCTCCCCTTTTATCCCTTTTCAGTGCTACCCCTCACATTTTCCCAAACAATAAAGTGCATACAGATCTGTAGCTCTGACAACCATTACGAGTGAAGACCATTTGATCTGGATTGGCAGACTGAATGGAGTTGCCATAAACTGTATTTCATAACCTTCTCTGAGGTTTAATGATCTCAGAGTTAGTTGTAGAACACAGGCAGATGCAAGCAGTTCCTCCTACATTAGGGCTGTGGAAATGGTAAAGTATCCTAAGTAAAATGTAATTTCAAAAAGTCCCAGTCTTTCATCTTATTCTGAAAGAATAGTCTTTGGTATATCAATATTCAAGGGACCAATCCGTACTTGCCCGGATCCTGTCCTATGTTTTCATTCTCTCTTCAAATGAATAATTACTTAATTCTTAATTTAATTAAATTGTTGTTGATTCATTTGTTAGCCAGGTACTTGATCTGCCCATTTTCAAACTCTCTTCAGACACATTATGGGCCACAATAGCTAGAGATAATACAATATATATAAAGAGCTTACAGTGGCCAACAGCCACTAGGTTTCTGAGAGTAAACTCTGTTACCCAGAGGAAACCCATGCAGACACTAGGAAACATACAGCCTCCACACAAACAGTGACAGGACAGCAAACTTGAACCCTGGACCTTGTAGATGAGAGGAAGAAATATTGACTGCAAAACCACCATGTTGTTTGCCACTGAGCCACTCTGCAGCTTACTTGATTTTCCTCATCTCCCTTCATAGTTCAAGCTCTCCAAGCCTGTCACCATTTTAATATATCTTAATGTAAACACTCTACCAGTGTACTTTTCTTTTTCTGTAAAGCCTCTAAAACTGTGTATGATACTTCAGATATGGTTTTATCAGTGTCCGTACAAGGGGAGGATTCTCCACTTTTAGGGCTACATACCTTAGCATGTTATTGGCCTTAGACTTACAGGCTATTCATCAGTTATTCATGTCATGGTGATCTCATGACCAGTCATATGAAGACACATGATATGACCCTTGTTGCAAGGATGGCAGACTCCTCCCACTCTTTAGTACTATGTTCTGAAATTCTGATGTATAGTGATATGACTACGTGTACAATGGAATCTTTGGTTGATTACTTTCTTTCACTTCAGGATGCGTCTATGTTTGGCTGTTTTTAGCTGACAGTCAGGATACATCAGCAGCAGAGTCCCACCTTAAAAAGTAACATTTTTTGTATTACCTCTGGCCTCACTTCTGACTGGTTCACCCACCTAAACAACGTACACTGTTTCTGAAAGTGGAGTGTTGGTATTACACCATGTGGCGTAATACCTAACAGCATGACACACATACAGGAGACAAAGCTGCTGTCTTAGATGCATACAGGTGAGGCAGAACATCCTTCTACTTACCTGTTTAACAGTTGTTAAGTTAGTGAAGTGGACCTCTTTTGTTCAGAGTTTTTGATTTCTCAAAGCCCCCTGGATGTTTCTTGAGACACTAATTTGCTTTTGGAGTTTTCATATATTCGTAAGAGGCAGGTCTACTGATATGTGAGACAGTATTTTAGCAACATGTGTACTGAAAGCTAGGATTTGTACTTTTCATTAAGTAGATTTTTACAAATGCTCCACCACATGGACAAGTACAGCATGATATTAAGCGATGTTAATACTAGACATTAGGTTTAATTTCCTCCTCTTTGGTTCTCATTTCTGGTTTTGTCATGGCTTCTACTTCACTAAGACTTTGCATTACAACAAATGCTATGAAAGAGACACTTGTTTGGATGAACTCTACTGAATAAAAATGTTTCATTTCACAGTCATGGAACAGGAAAGCAAAAGTAGAGCATATGTGGCCATCCCGATTCTTCTGCTCTGATCTTTGCAG
Organism: Protopterus annectens; assembly: GCF_019279795.1. Lineage (NCBI taxonomy): Eukaryota > Metazoa > Chordata > Ceratodontiformes > Protopteridae > Protopterus > Protopterus annectens. Next base: position 182,387,587 of record NC_056733.1, read on the forward strand.
CATTACTTTGTCCTTCAGAAATGACAGGTTCCTTGACAAGTCACTGCTGGTTCTGCTCTGGCAGCATAGTTAATTGAAAATGCTGATATGTTAGCATTAATCAGTTGAAAATTAGAATAAATTGTAAAGACTAACCATTAAAATAATACAATGTAAATACATTATTTCTGTCCCATAGACAGTATACAAAATGGATGTCCAGTATATTTTGGAAGTGAAAGCCATATTTATTTTCAAATTATGAAAGGAATCATAGCAATGTGCAGTCTGTATTAATGCAATTTTAAAATAATTCAAAGAAACTCAGAAGACTTGGATCAGCTTGTGGATTTAATAAAGCAAGAGATCTCACTGAACATTGGCACCATATTGACTTCTCAACACTGAAATATTTCCCAGATTTAATTAAATATCTAGCATCTGTATCTAAATTATATCTCTCTGGTCACTCACGTGAAGCGATGAAATTATTACAGACACCCTGCTGGCCCCACCTGAATATACACAGGGTGAGATGTTAAAGTAATATTCTAATATCATAAGAAGTATATTAATTCAGCTACTGTTTATAATAGATCATTGTCTTCCATGGCAACCCATGTGATACGACACTCTACAGCACACATCAGTTGTGCAGAGTAACACTGAACAGCATGGCACACTTTCAGGATACACGGCTGTTGTAGTAAATGCATACAGATGGGGGCAGTCATTTGCTTAAACAACTCATATTCATTCATAAAACAACTTCTGTGCAAGCACATTCACTGTACCTCATTACACTGTCTAAGACCTTGTGTAAATAAACCTACACAGAGTAAAGTGTCACATTTCAAGTTCAACATGTGACACATCTATTAAGCCTCACTCACCCCGGGATAACATAGAAATGCCTCATCAAACAGAAGTTTGTAATGTACAATGAGATGTCAAGGATTAGGGTTAGGACAGAACTGGGAAAACTCTGACGGCTGCCACAGAGTAATGGACATTGTTGTATAATGTCTATTCCCCCGACCACAGTAGGGAAAATGTGTGGGACAGAACAGTAAAGATGGTGCAAGATGGTTGTAAGGCATAGGGAAAAGAGGATATAAAAATGTTTCCTATGAGCAAAAAACGGATTGCATATTATGTGTATAGGGACTTGTTTTATAAATCATAATACATGACTGGTCATATACAGACAAGCTAGCTGATCTACTTCTTGGCTCCATGGTCACAGTGGAAACCTCAAAATGGATAAGCTGTTATTGCATCTCCCTATCAGAAGTGATAGACCCTAGTCTTTGAGTACTGACACTTAGGAAAATACATCATGGTTCGAAATAAAAAGTGAATTCTAAAACTCTACGCTAGATATGCAGAACATTTTCTCCAGTGGTATGTTACACACCTGCTCTTCCCCAGTTAGGATGTCTGCACTAAATCCAAGATGGCTGCTTTTCAGAGTAGGTAGAATAATCCGAGACCCAGCATCCATATACTTAGTGCATATTCCCTCGTGTCTGCACATGGAGTTCTGTTGTTCCAACAATCACATTTATATTTCACAGTATTTTAAGAGGCATCCATTTGTATGGATGCTCATTCTAACACAGTCCTGTTTTATTATTATTAGAATGAAAACTGTGATGGTTACTTGCAGCACAATGGAACAGAGGTATCATTTAGGAAGGGTAACAGTGTAACAGCAAAATGGTTGTTTGCTAATGAGCCTTAACAAGCTATTGAAATACAAGAATAGAAAACATTCAGAGATTTGCAAGCAACACTTATAATTATGTTTGTTTATGTATCCTGAGCCTCTGATATTCTTACTTCTCTCATCAGACTATTCATCACAACATCTGAGGGATGGCTTCTGGATGTGAATTGTGGTCTCATTCATAACGAGATCTGTCCTTTCTTCTTTGTATCTAACAATACACTTTCATATTTTTTGTCACACTGTTGCTATCCCATATGTTCTCTGTAATACAAATGAGCTATAATGCCTTTGTTATTAATGAGTAATTACTGTCTCACATGTCTGTGGGATGCAGTACCATGTAATATTTCTGTATAAACATAAGGTCTCCAATACCCTGGTACAGCTAAAGCTCAGGTTTCCCTAAACAGTACCATCACATAACCAGGTATGCCATGAAGTAAAGAAAGAAGCATTCTTCTTCTTTCAAAGAGTGCCTTCCTAACTTGAGAGCTCTCTTTACTGGTACTAGTTATGATAGCAGTAACAAAATTTGGCTACTTTCTGTAGGCTGAACACACTGAATTACAACATTTTTACAGCCTATGGATAGATATCTGCAATCAGGTACAGGACTGAAAGAGTGACAAGTATCCAGACTGAAAAGAATACGTATTTCTTATGTCACAGGAAACTTATTGGACCAAACAGAGTTATGCAGCAGGGCATGAATAATGGCAAAAACTGGTCACATGATAGACTGGATCTTTGTCAGTTTGTTGACTGCACATATTACTGAACAGCTAAATATCAAGCCATACATAATAAAAAGCAGAAGATCAAAACAATGAAAAAGTAAAACATCTTTTTTTTCACAGGGGCAACCCCCTGTACCCCCCAATTATATATACCAACTCTGAGATGGCACTATAACCTGAAAAGGGCTAATTCCATGATCTCCATTGTTTCACAATTTCATATAACAGAGCTCCTTTTCACTTCTCTGCTTCAGTGTTCTATTTTTTTGATATTTACAGCTCGATATTCAGCTATTCAATAATACGGGTACTTGACAAAATGACATAGGTACATATACACTATCTTGCAATCCTGCTCCCAGGGTCTGTAAATATTTAGACACAGCTCAAGTTAAAGAGTATATCCTGATGTTTGTGTTTACTGTCTGCAGTTCTTCTTCCTTTGAACAGATAGGCATTAGGCCCTTATCTGGGATATTGTAACATCTGGAGTACTGCATACAGTATTGTTAGGATGATGGTCATGTGAACACGAGCAGAAATAAAGATTCTTTTAATTAATCTGGCTATATAATTGAATGCATGTTACTGACAGAAGCTTACCAAAATAGCTGCGTATCATATTGTAGTCCAATGATCTTTGACTATTTGAGGTGTTTCATTGAAACTTGAAAGTGTCCTGTTTTATTGAACAATACAGGATATAGGCAGCCTGTTACCATTGTGACGACTGGGTTTTAGAAATTGGGTTACTTATGTATGGAGTCATTACTGAATTTATGTTGCACATGAAGTTGTCAATTACTGGATTTTTTTTACAGTACATTTATGATAATTATAATTGTGGAAATTGCACTTCCTCCAAAGGTCCAATTACCTTGGAACTGGTTATAAGTACAAGGCTGTGCAGGGTATAAACCCCTACATTGGAGAACCCCTCCACATAAAATATTTTAAAGTTTTTCAGTGTTTAGATCTGTGTTACTGTTGCAATTGTACCTGAGTTAATTTCTGTAGCTGTCTTCAATTAAATTAATGATCAGAAAGATCTCAGTGATATGTTTTTTTTTTCTTGTGATTTCTGACTACAATCTGCCACTGGGATTCTGATCAATGAATTTATCTTCAACAAGTCAACTTTGAGCCAAAAAATGTCGTGAAGGGTATAAATCACACACACACACACACACACACACACACACACACACACACACACACAGGAATAAATGAGTTTAATTTGAAACAGTTTCGTGTGTGTGTGTGTGTGTGTGTGTGTGTGTGTGTGTGTGTGTGTGTGTGTGTGTGTGTGTGTGTGTGTGTGTGTGTGTGTGTGTGTGTGTGTGTGTGTGTGTGTGTGTGTGTGTGTGTTTGGGGGGGCACAGAGCATGAACAGATACATTAACATTTCTGAAAAAAAAAATTAAGCCCAATTCCATGTAACCATTATAAAGGAGAAGGGGTTTATAAAAAATTAGTTTCATAGTGTGAAGACAGAAAGAAGGTACCTTAGACGTAATGACAGAAGAATATTGTTGCCCAGAAAAAAACTTCTTCAGAAGGCCACACAATCAAAATCAGTGGTAGAATACATGGAAAACAATAATTCTAGTGGAGTGTTGGAAGATGTATATTATTGGTTAACAAAGTGGACCAATTACATGAGTAATCATTTTATAATTAGTCATCAAAAATGGGTTTTGAAGAAGTTATTTCAGATCCTGATGATGGGAGGTTTTGACCACCACACTTCAGTAATATATATCTGACTGGGGCCATTTACAAGTCGATCACTTCAATATACTTTCTGCATGTAAAAATGTCAGTCTGTCCATCTTGCTTTCAGTGTTTCAGCAATGAGCAGTCAGAAAAACCTTACTGTTTGCAAATGATAAAACAGTTCTAGACAGAGCTCAGCATTAACTCTTCTTCAAGAATAAACTCTTTGAAGAGTCTACTACAAAAAGAAAGGAGGGAGGGAGCCTTAACGTGCTAAATAAACCAGTTTAGAAGAACAGTGTTTGTGTACAGCATTTGTGTAATTATGCTGGTCAACTTCTAGGGTTCTTGTTGTAGCATATTCTGGACAGAATAAGGAGCAAAAGCTAATAAAAGAAAAAACATAAAATGTAACAAATCCCATGGCAAATAATTTTGTGAGAGGATGCTTTACAAAATCACTCTTCCAAAAGAAGCTTTGCTTTAGAAGTCAGATTCATGTTGTAGTACCAGATGGAAATATGGACAAATGGTCATGTTTCTGGTGCTTAAATACCATGCAAAAAAGGCATAACAGGACAAGGCTACGTAATTGGGTTTTGCTTGAGATGACTATACTTTGCACTCAACATAGAAGAATGTGATTGGGTCTCTGATAAATAACTAGCATATTATGTGGCTGAGACATGAATCATAAGACATTCAACTCAAGAATGAAGCTCAAGAGGTGATTCTTGGCATGCCATGTTGAGAACACATAATGAAAGATGAGAATTGGTGACCCAGTCATAATCTTTATAGTGCGGTGAGCTTTATCTGCACATGTGCTTCCTGTTTCAGAAAGAGAAAGAATGAAAAAATGGAAGGAAGAACTGTCAGGGTGATGTTTTACTGGATTTGAAAGCTGGTAAAGACCTTAGCACTGTCTAACAGACAGAAGCATATCACTCAACCTCTTTGATTAGGAATTCTGGACAAATCTCAAAATAATGGGGGACATAAATCAGGGCCAGTTGGTATAATGGTTAAGATCTTTGTCTCCTAAACACAAAGTGCAAGGTTTGAGGCTCATCTCTAATCAATGCCTGTGATTACTTTTTATGTTCTGCTTGTGTCTCTGTGGGGTTCATCCTACCCCCCCAAAAAAAGCATGCAGGATGTTCCACCTCAAACTCACCCAAAAACTGAATGGAGTCATGGGCAGCAGCACATACTCTAGGTGGTACTTTTGGGGGTGGGGAGTTATTAAGACATCAACTGTGGTAAGTAGTATAGATGTGTCCAACCTGCGGCCCGCAGACTGCATGCGGGCCTCAGAGCTTTGCCATGCGGCCCTCTACCTCTAACTCCAACATCGATGTACACATGCCCCAAAACACTTTTTTGTTGTGTTTTTCATGCCCGTGACCTGTAGCTCTAACATCGGTGTGTGCATCCACCAAAGCATCCTTCTAGTTTTGATTTTTTTGCGCCAAAGAAGGGTCTGTGTGTTCGCGCCATTATTTCGTGCCAAAGAATCAATGTGTGTGTTCTTGCTGAAGAGGGACTCGTCTATGGATTTGCTGCCATTGCCTTTTAAAGAGACAGCACTTAACCTGTATTAATAGGTAAGTATGGTATGAGTGAGTGCATGCATGAAAGCAGAATGTTTGTGTGCGTGAAAGTCGACATGTGTGTGTGTGTGTGTGTGTGTGTGTGTGTGTGTGTGTGTGTGTGTGTGTGTGCGCGCATGACAGAGAGACAGAGAGAGACACATGCACAAAGAGGCTAACGTACAAACAAGTTAGCTCACAAATGCATCCTATATTAAATGTACGCTTTCATTAAAATGTAGCTTTTCTGACAGGGAGAGTGTTGTATTGAATATGAAATCATACCTCTCAACTGTATGGATTTTTGAAGAATGTTAGGATTTTTGCCTCATCTTCCAATTCGTGTCTTTTGCTTAGGAAATAAAAGTAGTCATCCAAGGTAATGCAGTCCCAGGAAGTAAGAATGAGACAGCAGCAAGGGAGCCCGCAGGATTTTTTGCAGGGGGGTGCAAACCCAGAGCCCCACCCACATAGCTCACCCCGCCCCCTGCCAACACAGCCCCGCCCAGGTCCACCCACCCCAAGCCCCGCCCACACAGCCATTCCAGTGTCCCATTACTTGGCTATTTCTCCCCATTTACTGTAGACACTGTTCAAATCTGTGTGCATACTGTTTTATGCTTTAGTTCTACAATGATTACAGGCAGTTGGATTTAATTTACAACTTTTATTTCAAACATTATAGCCCAAACACTGAGACATTTACTAAACCTAAACAAAGGTCTTACAATGAAAACAGACTTGGCATTAAAGCTTCTCTACTTTTGAAACTCACATTCAATGAAACATCATTGAAACCCACATTCAAAGAAAATGCATCTGGCCAGTGGCAGGTTATTTACCTTTGAACTGTTTTCAAGCAATAGGCTCATTGCACACTGTTAGGGCCATGCAAAAGTTATTTGATTTACCTGATTGTATTAATTATAATATATAATTGAATTATATCCCTTGTATTATACAGCAGCACTTGTTTGAGTGACTCTGCTGAAGTAAAAGTAATCTGAATAATTCCACATTAAAGATATCTGAAACTAATGAAGATGTTGTTGCTAGAAAACAACTGTATATTTCAGTGTTTCATCTACAAATTCAGTGCCTGTTGCCGTCAAAGAATAAATTCCTATGTTAAATTAAAAAAATGGTAAGCTGGTATATTGCAATAGAAAATGGATGACAAGCTGAAAAACAGGTTAATAGTTATTAGGCATCTCATCCAAAGGAGGACATCCTGAGGACTGCAGCATACAAATGTATATGCTGTAGGAATAGAACCTCAAGCCTTTACATTAAGATGCAAGTATTCTACTTGTGGTGCTACTAACATAGCTTTAAAACTTTATACCACAATAGAGATACCATTTGCTAAACAAAACAGTTGCACATTGTAAATAGACTTGGCATGAGCAGCAGTGAACTTAGCTTCCCTTAAAACTCACAGTTCCTTGAAAATGCACTTGAAAATTCCACCTGTTAACTCTAACTTGGGCATTTCACTTTCTCACAAACATACCACACCCTCAAGGCCTCAACCTTAGTGCAAGAAATCTGGACAAAGCCTAAAATAAATAGGGACAGATTATAAATATGGCTCTCAGAAACTTAGAAAATTGCAAGAGTAACAGGATTTGTGTTGGTATGCATTTTTCTAAATGACATGACATCTAAAACTGAAATGTCTCATTTAGCAACTTCAATCCTTTTAGGAGGAATATGGGGCAAAATCTGGACAGCTGAGGGGTATGCTACCTCCCTCTTATACACACACCAAATAATTCTGGTCAGACAAATTAGTTCTGGGAAGGTTGCACTGAACGGCACCGTGCTTGAGCTGAAGTGGGTGAAATCCTGGTAGCCAGTGATAACTGATCTGCAGCTCAGCAATGTGGAGCATTAAAGCATTTTTAGCAAAGCATTGTTTCATCACTACCTATTGTGTTTGCACATAAGCTGTAGTTATTTTAAACATTTGCCTTTTTTGATTACTACAGAGTACATTTACCCACCAGAGCTATTGTGTTTTGACTTCAATGTGGAGCTAATTGTTGCAGGGCTTGGCTTTTAAATAAGGTAGCAATGCTTATTTACCATATACCATTAAAGCCACCCTGACCCAACTACAAGTGTACTAACACACAGACACTGCTATAAGACACTGGTCTGCAATAAAATGTAATGAGCTTCTGAAAATACTGTAATCCTGCCCTTTTATTACAATGAATATAAAATACTTCGAAATAAGGTAAAAAAGCTCATAATCTTAGACCGACAAAACTACTTTTCCACACTTCAAAATAATAAAATCAAACCCTCAGAAATTTTGGAAAGGTATCTCTACTCTACTTAACCCCAGCAAACCAGATACCCCTACCCCAGACCCAAACACTCCTGACCAAGACTTGGCTACCCAATTTAACTCTTTTCATTGAATCCATTTCCAAATTAATGCCATCTTTCTCCAACACCACTACATTCTCCAAAACTCCCTTACCATCCCCAACCATCTCTCTACCCCACTCTGCTACTACTTCCTCATTCCCATCTACTAACTCCCATCCCTCCACTCCTCCTACTACTTCATCAGCTTCATCTGCCCCTAATTCTCCCTCTTCACACTCCTTTTTTCTCATTTAAACCTATACCCACTTCTACTATAAAGAAATTCCTTATGAAACTGAAACCATGCACCAATGCTCCTGATAACATCCCTTCTTACTTTCTTAGCAAAGCTGCTGAAGCAATCGCTTACCCTATTAGCATTTTAATCAACTGCTCTATCCAAGAATGTATAGTACCCCAAGTCTGGAAAAGGGCCTTTATCATACCTCTACATAAAAGGTGGCAACAACAATGTTACTAATTTCCGCCCCATCGCTATTCTGTCCCCCATCTCTAAACTCCTAGAAAAGTGTATCCAACTACAACTCCTTCCACATCTCTTAGATAATCACCTACTAACTCCCACACATGGAGTCAGACCACATCATAGCACTATGACCGCCCTCCTCTCCTTCCTTGAAACTGTAAATAAAGCCCGCGACTCTGGCCAAATTGTTTCTACCCTACTACTCGACCTCTCTAAGGCCTTTGACACACTCTCACAGCCTGCTACTAACTAAACTTTCTAAACTTAACCTATCTCCCTCCTCCTTGAACTGGTTCTCCAGCTACTTATCTAACAGATCTCAATCAGTCAAATGGAAAAAGGCCACCTCCTCATTTCTAAATACTCCTACTGGGGTACCCCAGGGCTCTATACTGAGTCCCCTTCTCTTCAATATATTTATAAATGATTTCCGCAACTCTATCCTATTCTCAGACATCATCCAATATGCCGATGATTCTGCTATTATCTGCGCTGCCACCTCTATCCCCTCACTCCTAAAACTGACTCAAGATGCTTTTACAACAATTGAGCAATGGATGAAAAGGAATCACCTAGCACTCAATGCCTCCAAATTAATGTTATTCACCCCCCTCTAAGGCAACTTCTTTCAATATAAACACATTCCACATCTCTAGACAAAATAATCTACCCCTGGAACTGGTGTCCGAAACCAAGTTACTTGGGGTCCAAATTGATAACCAGCTCAAATTCAACTCCCACCTACAGTTAAATATCAAGAAAACCCGGTATGCTTTACCGACAAAATCATTACCTTACACCTGCTACCAAAAATCACCCTCTACCTCATTTCTTATCCCCTCCCTTCTCTATGGAGCTCCACTCCTAACTAATCTACAGACCTCTCTAAAAACACAACTTTCCTCTTGCTACAACAACAAAATTGCCAAGTTCGCTACCAACCACAAGTCCTCCACCCACCACTGTTCCTCTCTCCAAAAACTAAAAATGGCTAGAGCTACCCAGTTATCTCACATATACTCAACTAAATCTTGCACATAAGCTTATTTTCAACCCCTCCCTTTGTCCCTCCCTTTCATCAGCCTTTAAAATGCACCTTCCTGCAAGAGTATTAAGGTCCAACAATCAAAATCTATTAGAAGTATATAAACCAACTAGTCCCGCAGGCAAAAATCTTCTGTCTTATGGCCTTGCATGCCTTTGGAACTCCCTACCACCTTCCATTCGCACCACCCCCAACCATTTTATATTTAAAAGATCTCTTCACTCACATCTAGTATCCCAGTGGGAATGCTCTTGCTCCCACCCCACATAACTAACACTTGCAAACTCCATCTTCTTTCTTCCTCTGTTTCCTCCTGCAACTTTCCTAATTACCCACCCTAACTCATACATATTATTATTCCTACAATAATCAGAAAGAATATACTAGGCCACACTTCCCAAGTATTGCTTTCCTAATACGTTATTGCTTCTCAGTACTTTTGTGCATTGCTTCCTAATATGTTATTATTCCTCAATATTGTCATGAAATGCTTCCAAATATGTTGTTATTTCTCAGTGCTTTTGTGCTAAATTTCCCTTTAGTCTGTATTACCTATTAATTTCATCACTAGATTGTACTCGCTCTAGTTGTATTATTTTCAAATTGTTATTTCTTGTATGATTAACTTCTGTGTAATTGTATAATTTGTATATCTATTAATAACCTACTTAGTTTTGGAGCTTTTCTCCCCAGGACTCCATTGAAAACGGGTTCATTTGGCCCAATGGACTATCCTGGCAAACCAACTGCAAATAAAATAAATAAAACTGTCATATGCATTTCAATACCCAAGGCTTATACATTATCTAGTCATGTAAATATTCTCTGCATGGCAACAACAAAAGGCTTTCAATGCTGGTAATTCTTTAACAATATACTTACTAAAGCTTACTTGCATCTTACAATATCCGACAAGCTTACTAAAGCTTACTTGCATCTTACAATCTCTGACAAGCTTACCTGATGTTCATTAAACCATGGCTACTTAAACAAACAGAGCAACAGGGCACTGTGACAGCATACAGTTCCAGAATAAGAAGCATAAATCAACAGTACAAAAATCTGATAGAAAACCAGAACATTTTGCAAAATCAAGGACAGATGAAAAGCCACGGTCGTATTTGTGATCTACTTTGGATGGGGGAATACTCTGCACACTTACACTGCATAACTGCTCCTTGCCTTCCATGGACACATCCAGAGCCACTACAATGGGGAGTGGGGTGCAATAAGTAGGTCACAATTTGAAATGTCTCTGGCTGACAGTGATGGATCTGACACTCATACCTCTCAACTTCAGAGCAAGAAATCTGGACAAAGCCATACATAGAACTAGAAGTGTGACAAGCCCAAAAATAAGGCCAATTTTTAAATATTGCTCTTATAACTTAAATAGAACAGGTAGATCTTGCATTAGTACAAGTTTTCTGAAGGGTATGAAATCTGAAACTCAAATGTCTGCCATTATTTTCTAACTTCAATCTTTAATGACTTGCCACTAATTTGCCAGAAAACCACAATTTTATGAAAAACGGACCAAAATGTGATGCAAAAATACCTGTCAAAAAAGGGACACCTTTTTAATATTAACAGTTAACTTGAAGCAGCTAACAAATAAGAGCATCCAAATGCATTTCTGAAATAAAGGTAATCTATAAGTGATCATTACAGTTATATATAATTGTAAACCCTCCACATTTTCTTCCAAAATTGCCATTTTGGAGGAGGGATTATTAGGGGAGAGCAACATTTTGAGCCAGAATTGGGGACAATTGAGATGTTTGGATATTCCTAATCTACAAAGTGATTTGCACGTACCTCTCAACCTCTTAATGCAGGAAATCTGAACAAGGCCAAATATATTGGGGAACATACAAACACTACTAAAAATTGCTCTTGTATAAACGTAAAGACAGTCTTGCATTAGCATGCATTTTTCTGAAGGTTATGACATCTGAAACTCAATGTCTGTCATTTAATGGCTTCATTCCTAAATGATTTGCTAGAAAATCACAAATTTGAGAACAAACCAAAATAAGCAGCAAATATCTATTCGTTCTGCAAAGATATGGACAACTGAGAGGTATAGTTCAACCGGGGCTGTCTGAGCTTGCTACCCCCTCACAAAATCATGGTCAAATGGAGCCTCCCCCCTGCAGCCATTCCAATGTCCCATTCCTTGGTTATTTTGCCCCATTTATCATAAACACTAATGTGCATACTGCTTTACTTCTGCAATGATTTAGGATTTCATTTGAAAGTTTTATTTTGCATTTTACAGCACAAACCCTAATACATATCTGTTAAAGCAATGCAGTCTCACAATGAAAATAGACCAACATTAAAACTTCTCTGCTCTTGAAACTCGCATGCATTGAAACAGCACTGAAACCCACTTTCAGAGAAAATACATTTTGCCAGTGGCAAATATTAACTCTGGGCTGTCTACAAAATCATAGGCCCCTCGAACATAACATACACGTGCTCTTTGATACACCTTCCTGACTGTATTACATTATATTCCTTGTACAATACAGTACAGTTGTTAGAGGGCATTTTAAATTTATTGTTTTGAACATTTTTCCAGTAAACAATGAAACAAAAGCATCCACTAATGACAAAACTGCCCAATTCAGAACATTTCCATCATAAAAGTCTACTCAAGTCCACCAGTATCAGTAAAAAATACACAATCTCTGAAGTAGTAAACTCCACATTGAAAAAATTTGTAACTAATAAAGAGGTTGCTGCTAGCAAACACTTTATATGTCATTGTTTAATCTACAAATAAAGTGCCTGTTACTCTTGAAGAATAAATTGCTTTTGTTGCATGCAATAAAAAATGAAAAGCTAGTAATACCGCAATAGGGAATGGATAGCAAACTGTTAACAGGTTCATAGTTACTAGGTATCTTTGCAAAAAGACTGCAGCATCCACCCCCTTTACAACACAATACAGCATCAGCAATGCATTTACCTACTGTGGGAGTAGAACCCACAGCCTTTAGCATCTAAAGCAAGTACACTATCTGTTGTGCTATTAACAATGCAAGCAGACTAAACACAAGCAGCACTAAACTTTTGCTCCCCTGCAGCTCTCAGCTCCTTGTAAAATCTACTCGACACTCAGCTGTATCTCTGAACTTTTCAGCACAAGAAATCTGGAAAAAGCCAAAATTTATTGGGGGGGGGGCAAAAGGCCAAAAACCAGGGACACATTTTAAACATTGCTTGTATAATGTTTGAAAGTTGCTAGAATAAAATGCTGCGTTACCATCATACATTTCACTGCCACGTCTTGAACCCAGGGGACCCCGTGCAAAACAGTCAGAGCAACATACCACTACGCCAAATCAACTGTTTTGTGAAATAGGAAGACTAAAACTTAAATAGCTACCATTTAGTGAATTCAGTTCAGCACAGCTGTCAGCCTCTTAGCACAAAAGACCTGAACATAGCCAATAATGGGTGACTACTACAACCACCAAACATTCAGTGAATTCAGTTCTCACCATAGCTCTCAACCTCTTAGCAAATAACACCCGGACAAAGCCAGTAATGGGAGAATATAGCCCCCAAACATATTCAGTGAAGTCAGTTCTTACCATAGCTCTCAACATTAGCAAAAAACCTGGATGAAGCCAATAAATACCTGAACAAAGCCAATACTGGGTGAATACAGCCCTCAAACATATTCAGTGAATTCAGTTCTTACCATAACTCTCAACCCTAGCACAAAACCTGGATGAAGCCAATAATGGGGGGAATACAGTCCCAAACACTACCTAAACAAAGCCAATACTGGGTGAATACAGCCCCCAAACATATTCAGTGAATTCAGTTCTTACCATAACTCTCAACCCTAGCACAAAACCTGGACGAAGCCAATAATGGGGGGGGGGATACAGTCCCAAACACAGGGATACATTTCAAATATCCATCTTGTACACTTAGAAAATTGCTAGAATAAAAGCTTTTGTTACCATGCACTTTCTGAAGAATATGAAGTCTGACAAGTGTGTCCATTTTTTTTAACTTTTGTTAACCAGGAAAGTCTGACTTTGAAAAAAAAAAAAAAAAAAAAAAAGCTAAGTTTTAGCAGAGGCCCAGGGAGAAACACTCCAGACAGCCAAGAATAAAACCAGAGAACATGTAGCTGTCAGGCAACAAGGACACAAATGCAGAAACCACAGATTTTATGAGGAACAGAAAAAGTATGAGGGAAAATCCTGCAACATTTTTACAAATGGTGGTGGGTAGGGAATTCAGGCTCTTGCCACTTGGGCCCAAGGTACAGGGTTCAAGCCTTATTCACTACCCACCACCATGTACACCTGGGGCATTTTACACACACACACACACACACACACACCTCTACCTGAAAGTGCCCCCATCTTCCGTTTCACACACACACCTCTACCTGAAAGTGCCCCCATCTTCTGTTTCACACACACACCTCTACCTGAAAGTGCCCCATCTTCCTTCCGTTCGTTTGAAGTGTCCGGTCGTCAGGTCCTGCTCCCATCTTCCGTTTGTTTGAGTTCCCGCTCACAAACCTCTAACTGACAGCGATGATGTCAGCACGCCTGCGACTGGACTATTTGGACTTCTTTCTTCTTAAAGGAGAATGTACGTAAAAAAAAAAAAAAAAAAACTCTCTTTGTAATTCTCTAGCCATAGCCGATTCCAGGGGGGTGCAAGTGCACCCCCTTGCACCTGCCTGCGGGCGCCCTTGGACAGCAGGCTAGGGTTAATGGGTCAGTAGTGGATTGACTAATGTGGGACTGTAGCATATAATTTTTTTTTTTTTTTTTTTTTTTTGACAAACAAAAAAATCACCTAATACTGTTTTGTCATTGGTGGGTTCTAAGCAGTGGTAGATTGGACAACAGTAAGCATAACTTTGGTGGATCATCAATACTGGCAAATCAGGTGGGCACAATGTCATTTTTTAAATGTTGGGGGTTTTAGTGTGTATGTGTGTGTTTGTGTTGGGAGTGCTGCAATAGTAGATGATTATTAAAGAGAGAGACTTACAAACTCCGGAGAATATGTTTCTTTGTTTCAAAACCTGATACTTGGGTACTAGGAATGCCAAAAATATTTTTTTTAAGACATAGCTTCTTGCCATTTACAGTGGATGAATATTTACATTTAATGGACAATGTTAACAGTATGAGTGTGGTCCTGTAGGGATCTGGAGGATGCTAAGTCTACCACTGCCAATGTCTTGTAAAGTGACCCGGAAATGGATATTGGGATGTTACTGAATAAATACAGTAAGTGGGCTTTGAAATGTAGTTTAATTAAACAAAGTGCACTTGCAATTTATAGGCCATAATTTCATTTATTTCAGGTAGTCCAGATCCTGGTAGATTGTATACCATTAGACTTAATTAGGGAGAGGTGTCATTCTGTGGAAATAAGCAGACCTAGTTTCAATGAAACCGCTGAGGTTGTTTGCATTTAGGAAGTTGCAAGATGTGGAGCCAATGTGTTTTATTATTTTCAGTGGATTTGTCATTTCAAAGTATGGTTTTCTTTGTTGCAAAAGAAGGCAGGATTAAATGAGCCATATGATGCTTAACTGACAATCATGGAATAGAAACATTATACATGATGTATAATATTTGCAGCTACACTTGTTTCAATGGTGTCTGTGATGCATAACTATTTATGGGCCTATATCCCAATTTTATTTTTCACTTTGTCCAGAATTCTTGCTCTAAGGTTGAGATGTATGGTTCCATGCTAAATCAGAAGGTTGTATTTACCTTGGAAGACTTTTCAGCATACTTATGAGAAACGGAGCATTTTTAATATCTCCACTTATTTCCAATATAAACTGCCATGTAACCTTGCAAATAACTTTCTTATTACGCTATTTTAATTCTTTTGGAATTGACAGGTATGCTTCATTGGTTCAGACGTAAGCATAGTGTGCTGTGACTGATTTCTTGCAGCAGTCTGTGGCTTACTTATCACAATAACTTTTCTGTGTTTATCGGTGTGTGATCAATTTAACAGTTTTAAAGATGTTTTCCAAAATTAAATAAATACATAATAAATAAAAAAAGTAATCCTTTCTTCACTTTGAGCTATTGACAAAGTGTGGGAATTTGTTTTTTTCAAAAGCGATGGTCAGCATTACAGCTTAGTAAACGGTCAGTCTGTGAATAACTTCTGCACAAATTAAAATGTCTGAATGTCAAATGGCTTTAGATTGGAGGGAAGTTATATGTTTACTCCAGTATGTAGTATGATCTTAAGAGAGTTTATAGATTTCTTACTGATTTAATTTTTGCTGAGCAGTTGTTTGTTGATTTACTGATGGTCCTTTTGGTGGTGGGAAATTGCATGGATGAATCCATCTCTATTATGATTTTTTTTCAGGTATTTTGACTCCCAGACAATTTCAATCAGTGAGACTGTGTCATGTGATTACTGAGGTTGCCTATTTTACAAGTAGGGACTCCTTTTCTCTATGTGTGTGTGTGTGTGTGTGTGTGTGTGTGTGTGTGTGTGTGTGTGTGTGTGTGTGTGTGTGTGTATATAAGAGAGAGAGAGATTTAATATGTATACTGAATATATTTTTGCAAATAGAATTCTTAGTTAAATAGGCCCCTCTTCTTAGACAAGTAGACTTGAGTAACTAATATTAGATCTTAGCCATCCAGCTGGGAAAGGTTAGTATGTGGATTTTCCTTCCGGTTTGATGAAGGCTATGCTACTTACTTAAGGAGTACATTCATGGCTATCCATCCAGTTGTAGTGTTGTTGAACTACATTGTTTGATAATGAGAGGAGCTTTTTACAGAAGTTGAAAGTTTTTGTGTCAAGAACCTGTCCATACAAAGTGGCTTGTTTATGTTGCAGTGAAGGCTGTGGTCTTTGTAGTGAGTGTTTTAAATATAACCAGTATTTCTGAGGTGGAGGAAGTCTCTTAAGGCAGGATCTTTCTTAGCCTGGAAAGCAAGCCAGTGATGAAATGTATAGGGGCCAGTGAGAGATAGAGGAAAGCAAGAAGCTTTTTAGTCTGTTTGAATAACTAAGTGAACTTAGTCCTTTGATCTTTTTTTGTCAGAAATGGTTATAGTCTTTCTTTTGGCATGGTGTTTTGCTGAGGCACATGTCAAAAGGGGTGTTGCACTCAATAATTGCTCTTGTAAAGGAAGAATACAGGGATGTTATGACCTCCTTGTCCCTGGATGAGATAATCTTACTAATGAGTTGGGCCATGTAAAAAGCTTTTCATACAACGGAGACAACGTGGTGGTCAAAAGCAGGTTTCTATCAACCTGGGTGCCCAAGCACCTCACAACTGATTGTGTGCTTACAACATTGTTATTAATGTGATAATTTGTGGGGACATCACTCTCCTCAAAGGGGATGATGATGCATTTTTTGGCATTTAGCTTGAGGCCATGTTTCTGGCACCAGTCATTTGTTTGGGTGAGACCCTCTTGTAGCTTATTCAGAATTGTTTTATTAAGTTAGCAATGTGAATTCTTTACTTTATTGCAAATTTGTTGGCTTATTTTTGTGGATTATAGTATTGTATGACTGCTAATGTTGATACTGTATGTAGATGGACTGCTGGAGTGGTTTTCCCAGTGAGAAATGCTAGTGCTGTAGTGAATATCTGTTTATTTGTAAAAAAAATGTATATATTAACTAAGATGCTAGAGTTAACTGTTAGATTAAAGAATTAAAATCAGAATGAGAATTAGAATATTAAGGCAAATATTAGGCATTTATTACATTTATTAATTGTTCGAATGCACCTACAGTACAGCCAGGAGGTCGACTTTGTTCTCCCGTGGCAGCGAAAGAGTTAACTATATGTTATATTTTATATGCGGCCCCAAGATAATTTCTTTTCACTCAATGCGGCCCCGGCAAGCCAAAAGGTTGGACACCCCTGCATGGAACACAGATCAGACACTGAGTACTGTGTTAAGGCTAAGAACTCAACAGTGTAAAAATTGGTTCCAGGTGATTTGGTTACATTGATTAATCTCACCAAAAATGACCATGGGTGTTTGTCAGTGATAAATGCGTTGAGGATCTGACCTATGCCAGAGACCCATGCTAATGATGGTAGGGGTCTATGTAGCTCTTTTGGTCAGTGTGTGCTTGCCATAAAGCCCATCAGTCCTTAGTGAATAAGTTACCAGCAGGTGGTGTCTAGTGGGTCAGCTGTCCAGCTTGGGTTCCCTGGAATGCTGTGTTGAGTGAAAGCTGAATGTAAACCCAATCAGCCTGACAAACACGAACTAAGGATTGCTATGCTCAGTATAGGTCCACTGATATGAAGCAGCTCAAAAGTGGGTGACATGATGGTAAGGAGGAGGCTGGGTATCTTGTGTGTCTAGGATGCCAGATGAAAGGGCTGTGCAGCAAAGGCATTTGGCTTGGGATCCTGAGTCTACTTGTCAGGAGGAGGACAGACTAGTAAAGGTGTGGAAAATATTTCTTTGTTTCATTTAAATGCTAATAGAAGAACAGGTCACATCAACATACATTTGCTGAGCCATAACAAGTGTAAAACTGAAATGTCTGGCATTATTGACAGACCATAATCCTCAGTAATATACCAGGAAATGAAAGATTTTATGAGGGAAAGGGCAAAACTATGAGGCAGTATAATGAACATTCTGTAAAAATCAGTTGAAAGGCATGAACACCAAAATAAAAAACAAACAGAGCCACAGCAGAATGACAGCATAAAACAGGAACATTTAATGGTGCTTTTGGTACCTCGGCAGAACTGCCTTCAAGGAATGAACACCAGGCTGAAACAAGGCACTTGTCTGTGGAACTAATGGCTTTAAAGCTGTTGGTCACTTCATTCTGCCATACTTTCTGTTTGTAAGTGTGTCAGACTGAATTCTAACAGCTTTTAAAAGCTAAGCTGTTCTAGCTTCTATTGCTATTCTTTGTCAGACAGCATTGTTTGCTGTTGTCCTTAGAGTGAGACCCAATCTTAATGGCACTTACCATTAACAAGTTTTTACTAAACACCCTGTTAAGATCAAGACTTACACTAGGGAAGATCTTGGCAAGTTTATCTTTTTTTTCCTTTGTTTCTTGAAGCATAATTGCAGTGCATCAAGGGTTTGTGGTATTTCTTATGGCTGGGCAGCCATTATTTTACATATCTCCGGGAACCTGACACGTTGGATATTGAACTGTAACTTACTGGCTTACCAAGAATTTCCTCTTGTCCTGATCCAGCTTTTCTGTCTTTGGAAGAATAAGCACTCAGATAAAGGGAACTTGATCCTCGTGGGAGAGAATCAGTCCTAAACCCAAAATTCACAAAATACAGCGAGCACCTTGGTGCTTGTCTTAACTAAGGAATAATTTTCTGTTGGAAGCGAGGTACCAATAGTGCTGAATTTGTGAAAACCAAGTAGTCCCAAAAACTAATGCTTGTTGTGGTCAAGATTGTTGGAAAATCTCCATTTAACCTGTCAATACTTTCCAGGCTTAATATAAAATAAAAGAGAAGAAAACCAAAAGTAGAAATGCAACTTCAATCTGTAGAGCAATGAAAAATAGAAAATTCGAGTTTCTTCGATCAATTAAAAGATTTATTTTTCCATCCAGTAGGTAAGCATAGACAAGTAAATAAAAATAAATAAAAAGCATAACATCAGTAGTGCATTGCTGGTTTGGTGTTTTTATATACATCAGAATAAGTCGATTTGCATATACTTTTGGATGTTTCCGTTACTTTAAATACAGTTAATATGGAAGATATATTTTAATGTAGTACCATGCGTGGAGACATGCGTGAATGGGTGTACCTTCGTTGAAGGTTGTGCGTTAGGGCTGGTAACTCGGCACGTAAAAATCGCTGTGGCGACCCCTAACCAGGAAAAGCCGAAAGACGCAACAACAGACATTGATTCTTATATCATTGTAAATCAGAAGAATAACTAAAAGCTACTGTTATAACTTTTAATTGAGTCATACTTTAATCAAATGCATTCATAGTATTATGATGGAATAAAACATTAAAAAAGTCATTAAACAATTGTATGGCATTAGTAATTTGGGACTACGGCCTTGCGGGTGGGTGGGAGGGGAGTGTATCAATGAGCTAGGGTGATTGAACATTGTGTGGATGTGAAACAAATCTTGGAGCGGAAGGGAGTGATAGGAGGTGCTTGCAGTGCCGAATTACCGAGGGGAAGAGGCGTGTAATACGCTAACCAATGGAGGACCCTGGATTATCTGCGTAGGAAATTACATACCAGTAAGAGTGGCAGGAAGGTGTGGCTAGTTAAATGAACAGGTGTGGATGTGTGTACGAGTGTAACGTGTCTGTGTCATACGATGATTGGTATGAATGAGGAAGCAGAGAGGGGTCTATTTGGGCATGAATGTAACTGATAGGGCTATAGAGGTGGAGATAGTGATGGGTGTGTATCTGAATGGGGCTGGCCAATTAGGATAGACTGTGGGTTGTGCTGGCTAAGTGGGGATGTGCATGGTAGAATGGTGTGAGAATGGTGACAAAAAAGTTTTGGGGCTGGGTAAAATGGGCGCAAATGAATGTGGTTGGTGGGGTGCCTGGACAAAGAAGTCTGGGAGGGGAAACAGTAGTACCAGGGTGGGGTAGAGTGGGTGCAAAATGCTCCAATTGGTAGGAGAAAAAATGGATGTGGGTGGTGGGGCATTGGAGGAGGTTCCTACGTGATGCGACTGTTGGCTTGCAGTTCAAATTTGTTTTTAACCTCTCACGAAGGGTGATCGGGAAAGGGAAAACCTAAACAAATTAATCTGGTGGGGCACGTTACCCTTCTGATTCTAGGGCCGTGAAGGACAGCGTGGTGAATACTGTATGAATAATCATTTAGCAAAAGATAACTGCTGTGAGAAAATACACATGCTTAAAAAAGCTTACAAAAAATGGAGGTCTATGAGTTTACAATTAAATTCAAAATAGTGGTCAATGTGATTATTACCAAATCCACTTGTTAATCAGAAATACTGTAAAAAAGAACACACATGAACTTTTCCATTTGAAATCGTGAAACATACGTAGTGGAAACCTGATCAGAAACGATGTGCAGGAGTTAACTAATGCATTATTGGTGGGCAAATTAAGTAAAAACCTGTTCTGAATAGAAATATCTGAGCATGATATAAGGTCTCATTGGTAAAATGTGATAGCCCAAATTGTGAGGAAAAAATAGTTATTGCATTTTCACAGACTGATACATTTAAGCACAGAAAAGAACAATATGAAAACCCAACAATATGAAATAGAGTCTAGCATGTAAATTAAAATATCTGTGACCACGAGTGGCCCTTTTAACATTAGTTCCCCATCCAGTTGTAACTATAGGGAACTGGCTTAAAATGTAAAGCAGCCTCTGGGCTTGTAAAATGCATTAGGGCCATTATTGGAGACTTCTAATTAAAACCAATTTTGAGGTATGTTGTGAAACAAATGCATGTGGAGTGATTATTAAAATGAAGTACGGTCATGTCTCAGGGCTATAATCAGCCACGAGGCTGTGTACTCGCTTTAAAAATCCTAGTTGAATAACTAGAGAATTGGGATTGGGTGTATGGTATGACCCAAATGTAGTAAAAATAACAGGAAATAAGCCACTACCACTAAACCCAGTCATAAAGTAACAGTAAAAGTAGAAACACAGCAGTGGTGAAAAACTACGTTTCTAACTGAGAAGTCTGTTGAAGGAAGCTAAAGAGTGATGGAAGAAAAATCACTCTTGTTTCATGGTTAATATAGGAAGTCTGTATGTGTGTTAGTATGTCTAATAACGTAATCTTGCACGTGTTATTCTGATAGCATGCTGAAATTATTTAAACACTTTTTCATAAGAAGTTAACTGCTAACAGCTGTTGTGGAAATCGTACAGTACTGTGCACAGGAGTTAACCATTGCCTTTTGGCGGGCTAATTAAAGTAAGCCAAAAGCAGAACATGAAATTAAGCTCTAGTTGAAAAATACAGTTAATCATAGATCGTAGGCATAAACTGTTAGGTAAATACAGATCCTACATTAATCCAAAGTGACATTTTAAGCATGAAATGTTACTGCCTGTGTGGCAGTAATAACAGGTAAAAAACGCACTCTCCAAAGCTAAGAATATAGCATCTATGGGACCAGATGACATCCCAGGCTGTGTACTACATGAACTACAACATGAACTGGCACCTCACCTAAGTGTTATGTTTAATCATAGCCGCACCTCAGGCTTCATGCCCACTGAGTGGCGCACAGCTACAGTTATCCCACTCCACAAGGGGGGATCCACCTTGGATTCCGGGAACTACTGCCCCACCAGTGTGACGAGGTGATCTGCAAGGCTATGGAATGTATTATCATGGAACTTATAAACAAAAACATTAGCAACCTTCAAACACTGGACCCCGCCCAGTTTGGGTTCGTGAAGGGCCGAGCTTGTCTCCTGAACCTGATTGACTTCTTTGAATCAGTCTCCAGAGCTGTGGACGAGGGTAAAGCGGTCCACACAGCCTATCTGGACCTCACCAAGGCCTTTGACACCATCCCCCACTCTGGAATCATAGATAAATTTACCAAGCTGGGCATTAATCCCTATGTCACTCGATGGGTTGCCAACTGGCTTACTGACAAGACCCACACTGTAAAAGTAGCTGACTCCAAATCCAGCTCCAGACAAGTGACAAGTGGAGTTACCTCAGGGTTCAGTCCTGGGACCACTCTGGTTTGGCATCTACTTCTCTGAAGTACAGGCCAATGCTAAGGGACTCTGGCTAACAAAGTTCGCAGATGGCTGCAAACTGGAAGCCATTATTGAATCTCCAAATGATGTAGATACTCTACAAAAGGGCCTTACAGAAACAGTTGCTTGGTGCCAGAGCCATGGGCTAAGCTCAATGCCAAGAAATGTATAGTTATCCCCTGTGGGAAAAAACATGTACCCTTGAATTACCAATTAGGTGGCAGTACACTAAACACCGAAAGTGTGATAAGAGACTTAGGGACACAGGTGGATAGTGGTCTCACCTTTGATAACCACATCGCCACAACAGTCAGGAAATCCTTCTATGTGGCACACCTCATCACTAAGGGCTTTTTATCCAGAAAAAAGGAGGTCATTGTCCCACTGTACTCATCCCTCATTAGACCCATTATAGAATACAATGCCCCATTTGGTATGTACCTCTCAAGACACCTGCAACAACTGGAAAGGCCGCAGAAATACCTCACTAAAAGAATCGCAGGTCTAAAGCAGATGCCCTATGCTGACTGCCTTAAAAAACTCCAGCTATACTCTGTCGCATATCGTCTACTCAGAGGCGATCTCTGCTTAACATACAAGGCCATGTTAAACCCAGAACTGTTGGACATGCTACACTTAAAGAAATCCCAATCCCTCAGAGCCACATGCTCCAGGGATCTAAACCATGTCATCACAATAAACAAAACATGCTGGAGGGATAGGTTCCTAACCCAGAGACCCCCCAGACTCTGGAATAGACTGCCCATACATCAGTCACTGGAGTTGATATGTTTTCGAGGAGAGATGGTAGAGTTGGATGAGAAAGAGACTGGTAGAGTTTGGCGCAAGGAAGTCAAGGGGCAAAATGTAAGATGAGGGGGGTGAATATTTACAGAGTAAGTACTGATGGATGGCCATAGGTGAAGGGAGTGAACTGTTGATGGTGACAGGCAGTCATTAAATGGTGTCTAGTGTTGGGCGACTTAGGTAATGTGTCCATCACATGAGACAAGGTAGTATCAGAAGACTAGAGAAAACTTGTAATAGTAGATGGTTGAATTTGAAAGTGGATCAAGCACGGAAGATAACAGGAATTTGTATGCCAGGTAGTATGACTTTGTTTGACATCTTGGAAGAAATAATTAAGGGCTGTTTTGTTTGTTTATTTATTTATTAATGTGTTTATTTACTTATTTATTTGTTTATTTTTGTTTTCCAGGCTAGTGTGTTGCTCAGGAATGAATATTTGCAGGCAAAGTCTGGATGAAAGAATTCACATTTAGAAAAATAATAATGAAATAATACAGGTAAAATATACAGTCAATAAACATAAACAATAAGAAGGATAGGCAAACTATATAACCTACAATTTAATATATTGCATGAAAATTCAAATAATAGCAATAAATGAGTGTTATTATGTGAAGATTTTTTTTATGGAGCAAGGGATGGGGTTAAAGAGAAACAGATGGCCAAATTGGGATGGTTCAGTAAGATAAAAAGTTGTAGGATATTAAGGGTAAACAAGGTAGGGAAAGTAATATATCTCTTGACTGTACAGGTTTTTGCAGAATGTCCAGATTTCTGCCTCATATTTTTGGTCCATTTTTTATAAAATTGTGGTTTTCTGGTAAATTAATGGCAAATCATTAAAGACTAAAGTTAGAAAATAATGACAGACGTTTGAGTTTCAGACTTCATATACTTCATAAAATTCATATTAATGCAAATCCTGTTATTCTATCAACTTTCTAAGTTTCTAAGAGGAATATATAAAATTTGTCCCTGTTTTTGGCCTTTGTCCCACCTTTATTCATGGCTTTGTTCAGATTTCTTGCTCTAAGAGGTTGAGAGGTATGGAAAGTAGTGATGTTTGGGAGTAGATGCGGACAGAAAGGGAGGATGGTAGGGGATTAGGCAGGGGAGAGATGGTACAGCTGGATGAGAAAGAGAGTGGTAGAGTTTAGGCCAAGAAAGTCAAGGAGAAAAATGTAAGATGAGGGGATGCATATTTACAGAGTAATAGTGCTGTATGGTCATAGGTGAAGTGGAGTGAATAGTTGAAGGTGATAGTCAGGCAGCCATTAAATGGTGTCTAGTGCTGAGAGACTTAGGAAGTGTGTCCAGGATGGGAGCAGGTGCATTTTACTTGCAGATTAGGATGAATAATGAGATGTTTTCTGAAGGGGAATAGAGCAGAATGTTCAATGAAACATGGTGGGAGGGACTGCCAGACAGTGGGAGAGAGGGGCAATTATTGAAAAGGCATGTCTAGTAATTTGAAGGGAGGCAGAAGAGAGAGTGAAGGTGCAGTTTGTTATTTGTGCATAAGTTATAAGTGGATGTTTTTTTCAAGGAATTTTGCTGATAGAGGGGTGAAAGATTGTAGCCAAAGTAGTTTAAAGAGCTGAGTTACAAGTAGAAGATTGTCTCTTTGTTTGATGAGAAATCATTTTGCTTTTTTAAGTATGAAGCAATGGTGTTCTTTTGGTGGTGGTGATGGTGGGGAATTAATGATGAAGTGGCAGATGGAGATGGAGACATTTTGGAGTGTGGTGGTGTTAAATTAAGAAGCTAAGGCAACAATGAGGCGGCTGTATTCCAGGTGTGTTAGGAGAACACCTTTTCTGAGGACACCAGAGACAATGGGAGATATTTTTTTGGACCAGAAGGCCTGAGGCCTAGATGCATGAAGAATGTTGTGGCTTCAATGAGAGAGTTGAGTGGGAAATGATAAGGATCTTAGAAATTTTTGCGAGTCTTTGTGGGATGCCACAGAGCATAGTTTTGGTTTTAGTTGGGTTCAGGAGGAGTTTGTGATGGCTAAGCTAGTTCTGAAGTTGGTGTAGGTGTGATTGGAGTTGTGACTGGATTGTAGAGTGGGATGGGCTGGTTCTATACATTATCATATCATTTATATGTAGAAGTGAGGAAGATGTGGGAGAACAAATTTAAGTTTGTTAATGAAAGTCGAGAAAAATAAGGGGACAGAGTGGAACCTGGAGAGACCCCTTTATGTAGGTGAGCTGTGCCAGAGAAGGAATTACCCAATTTGACTTTAAAATAGCTTTTTCTAGAAAGTTTTTAAACCAAGGCAGAGAGTTAAAGCTGATGTGAATTTCTGTGAGGATGCCCTGTTGGAGAAGGTGATCAATAAGATGGAAGGCTTTTGTTACATCAATGGGGAAAGCCCTGGTAATATTTTCTTTGTCAGTCTTAAGTAGGATATAGTCTGTTTGGGTCTAGAAGGCAGTCATGGTTCTGTGACCTGACCAAAAGCCATGCTGTTTTTGGGAAAGAGAAGACAGTATTGTTGGATGTGTTGGGAAAGTTGAGCATTGACTTGTTTTTCAATGATTTTACCTAGTATGGGCAGGAGATGGGAAAGAAGTGAGAGCAGTGTGCAGGGTTAGATTGTTTAGGGAGTGGGTTGATTCTACTGGTTTTCCAGATGAGAGGCATATTGTTCTGAAGATACAGAGGTTATAGATGTGAGTTAGATGCAGGAATATATGTTCCCTGCAATGGTAGATAAACCAAGTGAGAATATCAGTTTAGATGGTGTTAAGAGCTGTTTCTATAGATTTATGTTTTGGCTGCTTAATGTAGAATGCGGGGATGAAGTGAGAGGATGAGAGGAGTCAGTTGGTGGTGCTGAGTGAGGTATATGCGTTTCCATTTTAAATGAATGAATGCAGTGCATCTAATAGCTGCATATTCCATTCACAGAAGGTGCATAAGTACACAAGACTCCGAAACACTGTACTGTCCATATTCTCTATTGTGAATACGCTAATGACATGCAGAGGCATAATTTACATAGGCCACACCCTCAACTACACTGTTCACTTACAAGTAATTCTGCAACTAAGTACGGAGGTTTTATTTGCTGCTCAGAGGTACAAAGAAACTTTACGAATCTCATATTTATCTAGTGTGCAAGGCTGTGCAAGGTGGCTTTGCACAGGTCTCAAACATTTACAAATAAAGACCCAACTTTTTTTTATAGAAAAAAAGCAAAACAAAATAAAACATAAATATGAATTTTTTAGAGCAAGTATGGTCTATATTAGATCTATTACATTTAATGAAAATGGTAGTAACTATGAACTGTACCCTCCTGGTAGCATACTTCAGTATCTGACATCAAATTACACTGTAACACTCTTGATCCTTCTTATGATCTAGCTTTTAAATTACTCTGTATTATTTACTAGTTACCCTTTTGGATCCATCTGACTGTACTATTGTTAGTATCAGGTTAAAGTATATATTTTTACACAGTGTTATATGTCAAGGTTTGAGTGTCTTTTCTGAAAAAAATCAGAAATGAACTATGTATTACAATAGTGTGCTTGTCCAACTGTAATCTTTGCAACATCTACATCTCTGACTGCATATGGCTCTCGTAAATAAACCAAATAATGTTTGCTCTGCCCACTCGTCTTTTGTTGTAAAAAACAGCCTGTCTCAATGCTGTGCAAATTTGCCTGTCTTTTATGGTCAGTATATGTTTTTGTTTGCCTTTTCTAAGTGTATTTTTGTCTACCTTTTCTTTCTTGTATTGGTTTTACATGTACAGCAATAAAGATTTATCCACATGAGTGTAGTTAAGTACCAGAATTGCAGATGTTATACCTGTCATTAGGTGTTCCACATGTGCATGTCCCCTTAGCATTAAATAAACTTGTTTTCATGGCATTCCTTTTGTTTTGGAGATCCCCACATATTTACCTTGGTTTGCAATGAAGCACTTAACAATACAATTTTCATGCAACTAACAAGATGTATGTTTATAATGCTTTTCCTGTTTGCTACAGAACTGGGCAGCCTGGATATTGTTGAATCATGAGCTGTTATCTGGAATGATTGTATCTAGTATTCTCAAAAGCAGAAAAAAAGTTTACCAAATAGTGGTAAAACAGTCTTGGCAGGCATTGAGCTGTCTGGTTCTTCAACAGGAAAATTTGATTATCTAGTCATCAACCAAAACAGACATTAATTTTCATTTATTAGACCACACAGATGTTCACTTGAGTGAGCCAGGACTGAAGTGGACACTTTCAATATCTGAAAAGGTGCTGTATTATTTATTTATTTATTTATTATTTATTTAGTTAACATTTGTTAACCAGGATAGTCTGACTGGACAGCTAGTGTCCATTTTCAAGCGGAGTCCTGGGGAGAAAAACTCCATACAGTTACAAAATAAAGTTCAATACAGTTACAGAAAATAGATTAATGAATGATAAACAGTTGTAGGTTACAAAGTTGTTGCTGTTGTTGTCTGTCTTTCGGCTTTTCCCGGTAAGGGGTCGCCACAGCGGAACTCCAGTCCACTAATGATTGGCAGTAGATTTTTTTTATGAAACACCGAGGTGCCAGCTCAATGCTCAACCTTCAACGAAGGCACACCCATTTGCGCACGCATGTCTTTCGAACGCTACCCAACCACGGGGAGGACATGCAGACGCCACAAAGAAGGCACTCCCAAGACATTGAACGAGAGAACCTCTTGCTGTGAGGTAACAACGCTACTACCGTACCACCACAGCATAGTTGTAGGTTACAAAGTATAAATGATAATAACAGTAAGGAAACATGCTATAGAAAAGTTATAAACAGTTAATAGAACAAAGTGGAGATACAAATATGTGAGCATAGCAGTTTCATCAAATGAGCATAGGTACAATGTATGTGCAGAAATTAACC
Organism: Protopterus annectens; assembly: GCF_019279795.1. NCBI lineage: Eukaryota > Metazoa > Chordata > Ceratodontiformes > Protopteridae > Protopterus > Protopterus annectens. Next base: position 182,415,715 of record NC_056733.1, read on the forward strand.
AAGTATAAAACAATATACACAATATATACAATGAGCATTGTTAGAGCACAGTAAAAAACAGTATGTACAATATATACAGTGAGCACTGTTAGAGCACAGTAAAAAACAGTATGTACAATATATACAGTGAGCACTGTTAGAGCACAGTAAAAAACAGTATGTACAATATATACAGTGAGCATTGTTAGAGCACAGTAAAAACCGCTATGCACAATATATACAGTGAGCATTGTTAGAGCACAGTAAAAAACAGTATGCACAATATATACAGTGAGCATTGTTAGAGCACAGTAAAAACAGTATGTACAATATATACAGTGAGCACTGTTAGAGCAGAGTAAAAACAGTAAGCACAATATATACAGTGAGCACTCTTAGAGCACAGTAGAAAACAGTATGCACAATATATACAGTGAGAACTTTTAGAACACAGTAAAAAACAGTATGCACAATATATACAGTGAGCATTGTTAGAGCACATTAAAAACATTATGCACAATATATACAGTGAGCATTGTTAGAGCACAGTAAAAAACAGTATGTACAATATATACAGTGAGCATTGTTAGAGCACAGTAAAAACATTATGCACAATATATACAGTGAGCAATGTTAGAGCACAATAAAAACAGTATGCACAATATATACAGTGAGAACTTTTAGAACACAGTAAAAAACAATATGCACAATATATACAGTGAGCACTGTTAGAGCACAGTAAAAAACAGTATGTACAATATATACAGTGAGCACTGTTAGAGCACAGTAAAAACATTATGCACAATATATACAGTGAGCAATGTTAGAGCACAATAAAAACAGTATGCACAATATATACAGTGAGAACTTTTAGAACACAGTAAAAAACAATATGCACAATATATACAGTGAGCATTGTTAGAGCACAGTAAAAACAGTATGTACAATATATACAGTGAGCATTGTTAGAGCACAGTAAAAACATTATGCACAATATATACAGTGAGCAATGTTAGAGCACAGTAAAAAACAGTATGTACAATATATACAGTGAGCATTGTTAGAGCACAGTAAAAAACTGTATGTACAATATATACAGTGAGCATTGCTAGAGCACAGTAAAAACGGTGTGTACAATATATACCAATATATCTCCAAATTCGCCACCAAGGCAAATTCCCTCTCTCATCACTGCACCTCCCTACAAATTTTAAATTGGCTTGAACTCCCCAATCAACTAGACTACCTCCAAACTGTCTCAGCCCACAAATTAATATTTCAACCCACCCTCTGCCCCACACTCTCCAATATTCTTCAACCTTATACCCCCCAGACCCCTTAGATCTTATAACCAAAACCTTATTTCCGTCCACAAACCCAAGCGCCCAGCTGGTCAGCTCTTACTCTCCTTTTCCCCTTGCTAAAAAATGGAATGCCCTGCCCTCTATATTGAGGACCTGTGACAACCTACACTCCTTCAAAACACAACTCCACTTCTACCTACATAGTCACAGAAAATGTAACGGCACACTTCACTCTATACCTCCCAAGCTCCCCTCTTCCTTCTCTCCTGGCTAACCTTCATACCTTTCAAATTTCTCTCATAGTCATACATTGTTAATGTAACTAATATCTACATCCAACCCTATGCTTATTGCCTATCATCCTCCAGGACATTTTTCTTTAACCTCCTAGTTGCTTAATTGAAGGTCTACCTACTTGACTGCATTTTATCAGCTGTTTCGAAATTCAACCCTTTTGTATGTAAGTCAAATTTATCTTTGTACTTTATTTGTATTTTTTACTTGCATTATCATTATGTGTTGTAACATTGTATTGTGGAGCTTTTCTCCCCGGGCCTCCACTGAAAACAGGCTCTTGAGCCCAGTGGACCTCCCCGGTCGCCAAACTGGAATAAAATAAATAATAAATAAATATACATTGAGCATTGTTAGAGCACAGTAAAAAAAACTGTATGTACAATATATACAGTGAGCATTGTTAGAGCACAGTAAAAACCACTATGCACAATATATACAGTGAGCACTGTTAGAGCACAGTAAAAAACAGTATGTAGAATATATACAGTGAGCATTGTTAGAGCACAGTAAAAACCACTATGCACAATATATACAGTGAGCACTGAGCACAGTAAAAAACAGTATGTACAATATATACAGTGAGCACTGTTAGAGCACAGTAAAAAACAGTATGTACAATATATACAGTGAGCACTGTTAGAGCACAGTAAAAAACAGTATGTACAATATATACAGTGAGCATTGTTAGAGCACAGTAAAAAACAGTATGTACAATATATACAGTGAGCATTGTTAGAGCACAGTAAAAACAGTATGCACAATATATACAGTGAGCACTGTTAGAGCACAGTAAAAAACAGTATGCACAGTATATACAGTGAGCATTGTTAGAGGACAGTAAAAACAGTATGTACAATATATACAGTGAGCATTTTAGAGCACAGTAAATAACAGTATGTGCAATATATACAGTGAGAATTGTTAGAGCACAGTAAAAACTGTATGTACAATATATACATTGAGCATTGTTAGAGCACAGTAAGAAACTGTATATACAATATATACAGTGAGCATTGTTAGAGCACAGTAAAAAACAATATGCACAATATATACAGTGAGCACTGTTAGAGCACAGTAAAAAACAATATGCACAATATATACAGTGATCACTGTTAGAGCACAGTAGAAAACAGTATGCACAATATATACAGTGAGCACTGTTAGAGCACAGTAGAAAACAATATACACAATATATACAGTGAGAACTTTTAGAGCACAGTAAAAACAGTATGCACAATATATACAGTGAGCACTGTTAGAGCACAGTAAAAAACAGTATGCACAATATATACAGTGAGCATTGTTAGAGCACAGTAAAAACAATATGCACAACATATACAGTGAGCACTGTTAGAGCACAGTAAAACACAATATGCACAATATATACAGTGATCACTGTTAGAGCACAATAGAAAACAGTATGCACAATATATACAGTGAGCACTGTTAGAGCACAGTAAAACACAATATGCACAATATATACAGTGATCACTGTTAGAGCACAGTAGAAAATAGTATGCACAATATATACAGTGAGCACTGTTAGAGCACAGTAAAAACAATATGCACAACATATACAGTGAGCACTGTTAGAGCACAGTAAAACACAATATGCACAATATATACAGTGATCACTGTTAGAGCACAATAGAAAACAGTATGCACAATATATACAGTGAGCACTGTTAGAGCACAGTAAAACACAATATGCACAATATATACAGTGATCACTGTTAGAGCACAGTAGAAAATAGTATGCACAATATATACAGTGAGCACTGTTAGAGCACAGTAGAAAACAACATGCACAATATATACAGTGAGAACTTTTAGAACACAGTAAAAAACAGTATGCACAATATATTCAGTGAGCATTGTCAGAGCAAAGTAAAAAAACAGTATGTACAATATATAAAGTGAGCATTGTTAGAGCACAGTAAAAACATTATGCACAATATATACAGTGAGCAATGTTAGAGCACAATAAAAACAGTATGCACAATATATACAGTGAGAACATTTAGAGCACAGTAAAAACAGTATGCACAATATATACAGTGAGCACTGTTAGAGCACAGTAGAAAATAGTATGCACAATATATACAGTGAGCATTGTTAGAGCACAGTAAAAACAATATGCACAACATATACAGTGAGCACTGTTAGAGCACAGTAAAACACAATATGCACAATATATACAGTGATCACTGTTAGAGCACAGTAGAAAACAGTATGCACAATATATACAGTGAGCACTGTTAGAGCACAGTAAAAAACAATATGCACAATATATACAGTGATCACTGTTAGAGCACAGTAGAAAACAGTATGCACAATATATACAGTGAGCACTGTTAGAGCACAGTAAAAACAGTATGCACAATATATACAGTGAGCACTGTTAGAGCACAGTAAAAAACAGTATGCACAATATATACAGTGAGCACTGTTAGAGCACAGTAAAAACAGTATGTACAATATATACAGTGAGCACTGTTAGAGCACAGTAAAAAACAGTATGCACAATATATACAGTGAGCACTGTTAGAGCACAGTAGAAAACAGTATGCACAATATATACAGTGAGCACTGTTAGAGCACAGTAGAAAACAATATGCACAATATATACAGTGAGAACTTTTAGAACACAGTAAAAAACAGTATGCACAATATATTCAGTGAGCATTGTCAGAGCAAAGTAAAAAACAGTATGTACAATATATAAAGTGAGCATTGTTAGAGCACAGTAAAAACATTATGCACAATATATACAGTAAGCATTGTTAGAGTACAGTAAAAAAACAGTATGTACAATATATACAGTGAGCATTGTTAGAGCATAGTAAAAAACTGTATGTACAATATATACAGTGAGCATTGTTAGAGCACAGTAAAAAACAGTATGTACAATATATACAGTGAGCATTGTTAGAGCACAGTAAAAAACTGTATGTACAATATATACAGTGACCATTGTTAGAGCACAGTAAAAACTGTATGTACAATATATACAGTGAGCATTGTTAGAGCACAATAAAAAACTGTATGTACAATATATACAGTGAGCACTTTTAGAGCACAGTAAAAAACAATACGCACAATATATACCGTGAGCATTGTTAGAGCACAGTAAAAAACAGTATGCACAATATATACAGTGAGCACTGTTAGAGCACAGTAAAAAACAGTATGCACAATATATACAGTGAGCATTGTTAGAGCACAGTAAAAACAGTATGTACAATATATACAGTGAGCATTGTTAGAGCACAGTAAAAAACTGTATGTACAATATATACAGTGAGCACTGTTAGAGCACAGTAAAAAACAATATGCACAATATATACAGTGAGCACTGTTAGAGCACAGTAAAAAACAATATGCACAATATATACAGTGAGCACTGTTAGAGCACAGTAAAAAACAGTATGTACAATATATACAGTGAGCACTGTTAGAGCACAGTAAAAACAGTATGTACAATATATACAGTGAGCAGTGGCACAGCACAGTATACACCAGAAACATAAGGGAATAAAATCCTACAGTAGGGTGAGGCTTCAGGGTGCTCCATTGCAGTTCCATAAATGGTTGGTGTAGAGGTATGATTTAAGGAGAAATTTTTGTGGGAACGGGTTTATAGGAGGGTGGTGGAAATATTAAGTTTAAGTTTGTGTCTAAGGATAAAAGTGGGGTTGTGGTCACTAAGAGAGGTGGATGGTGTACCACACTAATGGGCAGTATTGGGGTGGTTTGTGAGGCTCCAGTCTAATATAGATTCCCTTTTTGTGTCTTTATCAATATGTGTGGGTGAATGTATGAGTTGGGTCAAGTTATATAGGTTAATATGGTAGCTGGGTGTTGGAGAGTGGATAGGGTTCCAGTCGATGTTGACATCGCCTAACACTATAGATTCTTGAGGAAGGGAGTGGGAAGCCCAGTGAAGTATTGATTCTAGGGTGGTCAGGTTGTCGCCCGGGGATATATAAATCCTGAGTAAGTTTAGATGCTTGTGTTGGTTTAAGAAGAGTTTTGCAAATAGAGTTTCTGCATTTTTGAAGTCTGGGGATTCTTTGTGTAGGGGACGAAGTTTTAAGTTAGTTTTGTGAAGCAGGGCTATGCCACCATCTCTTTTGTGCACTTGTTCAATGAATACTTTGCTTCGGTCTTCTAAAAAAAATAAGAAGATGGTGCCATGCTTAGAAGGAGGCAGGGCAGAATGGTAAAAGTAGAATACGGATTTCAAGGACAGATCTAGAGGAGGTTCAGAGGAACTGGCTGCCCACAGGAAGGATAAAGCATGAGGACTAGAAGGGCTGCCTCTTTGTGCCTTTAGAAAACTGCCCAGTATGCTGGCATCACCCTCATCCCCAACAGATCTTTAAAAGATCACTGACTAGTGCAGAAGTGCCAGAGGGCTCAAGGATAGCAATTGTGGTGCCCCTGTACTGGCCAATGGAGGGCGGACAATTCTGTAGAGCTACAGGTATAACAACATTGACAGGAAAGTCAAGGAGAAAATCCTGATGGGAGGTCTCATGGTTTGTTTAGAGGCCAGAACTCACTGGGATAGCAACCAGTCTGGGTTCATGACCAGAAGAAGTTATCAGTCAAACCAGATCCAGTTTTATGACAGGTAAATTTTGACATGTCTCTAATTGGAGGGTTTAGGGGCAAGACAAAATCTGAGGAGCTGTAAACCTGAATGGTTGAATGGTAGAATACAGATGGTTGTGGTGACAGGGATAATGACAGGAGGAAGGAAAATCATTAGTGGAACAGTATGCAGGTCTATGCTTGTCCAGTATATTTCAATGTATCTTTCTCTGATATATCTGAGGGAAATAGAGAACAGGATAATCCTGTTTTCTGATAACACAAAGGTGTAGCACTGGAAGGTGAGGGAAGTCTATGAGGGAAGTCTACTGAAGTATTTTGAAAGGCCAAACAAGAGAAAAAATGTGGCATTTGAGGTTCAGTGTAGACAAATGTGATGTACTTAACTTAGGCAACAGCAACCCTGGTGCGAAATAACAGCTGGGGAAAGTGGAACTGATGGTGTTAGAACAGGAAAAGGATGTAGGGGCATTGATTACACCTGGACTACACCACTGGCAGGAGAGTGAGCGGTCAGTGCAGAACTAACAGAATGCTAGGCATATCATCATGCTAGGCATATCATCAGAAGATATATTACAGAAGCAAAGACCTACTGCTTTCACTAAATTGGGCCTTGGTCAGACACACACTGGATTCTTTAGTTCTTAAGGCAGTATAAGGAAAAGGACACTGGGCAGCTGGAAAGAATCCACAATAAAGCTACCAGAAAGATCCAAACAATAGAAGGGGGATAATGTGAGCAAAGGCTACTAGAGGTACAACTCTTCTGGCCCAAGTCCCAGAAGAAATGGAGGACATTATACTGGTGTACTGATCATGTCAAGGAGATGTGAAGAGTGATTCTGAGCTGGAAGGACAGAGAGGAAAGGAAGAAGTCTAGGCATGGATGTGGACCTATGAAATGGATTGCTGGAATGTGTAGTGGAGAAAGAATTCATAGAGACATTTAAGAGAGTATGGGACAAGTGGAAAAAGGGTACAGAGAAGTAAGAATGAAGGGGAAGTATAATTTTAAGGCAATTAGAAGGGCAGACTCGATAGACGTAGTGTCTCACTCTGCTCTTAACCAAATGTTATGAAATATTGTGACATTCCTTTAAGAGGTGTCCCTCTGGTCTTAACTGATGTGTTCATGTGTAATTTTATTGGGGAGCTTTTAAGCTCACTTCTTTCTTCAGATAAATATTTTATTTTTGCAGTTTGTACAGTCTGTCCTTACGATTACTGTCTGATAAATTTTGTATAATACTGGCATTTTTTTTCTTTTGGATATTCCAAGAGTAACAATCTATTTCCTTCTAAAACCCTGAATTCACCTGTTGTTATCTTAGTGTGTATTATGATATATGTTTCACAACTTTATTTTATTTGCAGACATTCCTTTGTATTATATCCAAACAAACAATTTGGTCTTAATCTTACTTTTCTTCTTAAGTCTTGTAATAATTATTGCTTACAATCTAAACAAAAGTCACAGAAAGAAGAGCTGGACTCAAAGATTTTTTAAGTGCTTTAGTTCGTTTTGATAAAATACAAACTTCATCTGAACAAATATCTTAATACAAAAAACACCTTTTTATACACAGACACATGACATCATCAACCAATAAAATCAAATGTTTAATTAAACCTACTAACTGTTAAAGAAACATTAAAAATATGCCATTAAATTCAAAACTGCTAAATAAAAAGCATTAAATGAATGAATAACACTTATATATAAAGAAAATATAAATTTCTATATAATAAACAACAATATTATATATAGGTAAAATGCAATATGCCTCTACCTTTACAATCTTTGCATCTGTAAAAAGCACTTTATGTTGACAGTTTCATTCAGTCCTGGAAAATGATCAGCATGCAGTGCAATTTGCCATTTTCTTTCTATACATTCCAATAAAGTTTTAAAATCACCAGTAAACACATCTGAGTCTACAGTATCTAACACAAAAAATGAAAACTTTTTAAAATAGTTGCAAACTGTACCATGTTGTGCCAATGCTTCACCAGGTTTTATATGCATTTTACCTATATATAATATTGTTGTTTATTATATACAAATTTATATTTTCTTTATATATGTGCTATTCATTCATTTAATGTTTTTTATTTAGCAGTTTTGAATTTAAGAGCATATTTTCAGTGTTTATATAACACAGTAGGTTTAATTAATCATTTGATTTTATTGGTTGATGTTATCATGTGTCTGTGTATAAAAGGGTGGTTTTGTATTAAGATATTTTTTCTGATGAAGTTCGTATTTTATTAAAATGAACAAAAGTGCTTAAAATATCTTTTGAGTCCGGCTCTTCTTTTTGGGACTTTGCTGGTTTTGCTTTTACTTCATTTTTTGGGAGAAGTGGTTGCAGTGAATTGTTACAATCTAAACTGTTGCTCTTGCATCTATTAGCATATTTATATTCATGTTCTTAACCATTAAGTGTTATTTTTAGTTTATTTACTACGTATACATCATACCCCTCAACCTCTTAGTGCAAGAAATCTGGACAAATGCCCCCAAAATAAGCACAGATTTTAAATATTGCTGTTATAAACTTAGAAAGTTACTAGAATAACAGGGTTTGTGCTAGCATGCATTTTTGAAATATCTGAAGTTTAAAAATCAAATGTATGTCATTATTTAGTGACTAATCCTCAATGATTTGCCAGAAAAACATATATTTTATGAGGAAAAGACCAAAAATATGAGGCAAAAGTCTGGTCTGGACAGTCTGTGAACATCTGGACAGACATGCATGCATTCTTTTTTTCTTACACATTTGTGCTTTCATTTTTATTTGTACTTTTGTTAAGTTAAAAAGTGATTCATTCTTGTGCAAGTTTCATGAGGTTAATTCCAACCACAAGATCTGCATATTGATGTTCTTTGTCCTGTGTTATTTATGCACCTTTCTCTTTACATCAAGTCCACCTTTACATAAATAGTCTGTCACTTGTTGCTTCTGTTACTATGGAATTTATATGTACATTTTCATTCTGAATATTGCTTGCTTGTATTTATGCCATTTGTAGTGGCCCTGCATAGTCTTTAACCCTTCTAAGTCAAGTCTGGTTCTGCTAGTTTTTATCTAGTATTTTCACAGACTGATTGGTTTATTTACTTGTTTGTTTTTATTGTGTATACTTGTGTTTTAATATTTAAGTTCATATTGTGAAAATTGCAGACATTCTTCGTGTTTCACTTTTGCAGTCATCACATTTGGGTTATCCCTGCCAGGGTAGCCCTCAGCCAGCCCGAATACCAGAGACTTAGTATTTCTGCGTCGATTGCTGTTGCTCCAATGCCATTATATCAGTCTTTCTTGCCATGGAGCCCGAAGCAGAAGCAGTTTGCACAAGAGCCGGTCGGCCGCTACCTGAGTTTTCGTCTACCAAATTGAAGTTGAAGTCTTCTAAAGCTAAGTACCCCATTGGGGATATTTTTTTCTTGCACTAACCGATGTCAGAAAAAGTTAATAATAGTCTTGCCTGTGCCCCCACACCCCCTACTTAAATATACCAACTCCAACATCGCACCATAGTGGAGGAAATGGAAAGTCCCAAAGATGGCCCACCAAATTTTTCCCTGGGAAAAAAATTCGATGTTCTGTGACTTCACTATTTTGCCATTTCGACAGTATCAGATTGACTAAATAGCATTCGCTATTTAGTCCATTCGATGGTGTCATATAGACCCAGATAAAGACAGAGACGGACCGCACAGGTCCAAACCTACCGATGATGCTTTTGTTAAGCTAGTTGTAAGTTCTCCGGTCCTCAGTGAGGCACTTTTGCAGCCCTGATGCCCACTTCCGTGGATTCGCAGGCCACTACTGAGACCATTTCGGAGTCTGGTATGCTGTGCCTGCAGTAGTCTTTACCTTGGATGGGTCCAGAGCCACTGAGCAGGCACTGGCTTCCGAGGAAGTCCTTCATACTGCCGATTCTTGACACAAACCGATGTCTTCTTTTGCGACTACCATTCTTTCAAAAACTACTGGGTTTCTAAGGCCTAGGGTACGAACCTCACCCAAGAAACCAACGACCCATTCTCAATCACCTGCTTCCTTGCCTCAGTCTCAAATGCTTAAAATGGCAGAAGACCTTATCATGCTGATCAGGGGAAGCCAAGCTACCCCCTCCAAAAGGAAAATAGATCTATCCCCTGTAGTTCTGTCTGAACAAGAGTCAGATGAATCTGATGCATCTGAATATGAAGCCATGCAACCCCTCTCTACTTATGAGGACTCTGATGCAGAGGATTCAATTCTTTCAGCCACTCCCCCAGAGACTAAAAAGAGACTCAGGGAATTCCTAGATCTTCCAAAGCACAGACCCTTGGCCATCCCCCCAGTCCTGGATGTTGTGGAGGATGTTTTTCTGGAATCCAGCTTGACTCCTGACACACTCCCTTCTGCACCCAGAAAACCAGACAGATACTATAGAGTCCCTGACTCATACAAATTTATTTTTAAGAATCCTACTGCTGACCCCTGAGGTCATTTCTCAAGGGGCTAAAGGAATTAAAGGAACCTCTGCTGAGAATCCCACCCCCTCAGATAGGGATTCTCAAGCACTGGACAGATGGGGTAAAAAAGTATACAGCTCAACTATTCTTGCTATCAGGGCATTAAATTGTCAGTTCCATATGCTGAAATTTCAGCAGCATACCCTGATCCTTTCCTGCTTGGTCAGAATCTAAAGAATTACAAGAGTTAATGCATTCTGCATGTCAAGTAACTAAGCACACCTTGCACTGTGATTTTGACACCCTAAAAGCTTCTTGCAGGGCAGCAGTCACTGGTTCTGTCACAGACCACTGGGTTCTGAATATAGTGTCTCAGGGATACAAATTTTCCTTCCACACCCTTCCAACCCCAAAAGGGTTCCCAGATCTACCACCAAACCAGTGGGCAGAGGCTCAAAAGCAAATCCTTTCCATGCTCTCTATGAGGGCAATAGAACATGTTCCTGCAGAACAGATAAGTCAAGGTTTCTACTCCAGACTTTTCCTGGTGCCCAGAAAAGAGGGCACCTGGCACCCTATCCTCGATCTATCCATTCTAAACAACTTCCTGGTGATTCCAAAATTCAAAATGCTCACCCTCCAGCAGCTGCTACCCATGCTCTCCAAGGATGCTTGGCTAGCCACCCTAGATCTAAAAGAGGCCTACCTCCGTATTCCTATCAGGGAATCATGCAGGAAATACCTCTCTTTCAGGGCAGGATCTCAGCACTTTCAGTTCTCTGTGCTTCCCTTTGGATTATCCACTGCTCCCAGAGTTTTCAGAAAATGTCTAGCTCCGGCCATTACCTTTTTCAGGCAAAGAAATATCCAGATTTACCCATACTTAGATGACTGCCTGATTCAGGCAGACAGCCAGGAAAAGCTGCTCAAGCACCTGGCCTTTGTCAAGACCCTTCTAACCTCCCTAGGGTACACAATCAATAAAAAGAAATCCAAACAGGTGCCCACCCAAAGGATTTTCTTCCTTGGAGCAAGCCTGGACACAACATCCCAGATGGCATATCTTACACCAGAGAAACAAATTTTCCTGACAGCTTTCTTCCCTCAACTAGCCACTAAGCCCCAGCTATCTGCAAGGAAAATTGTGCAAGCTCTGGGGTTCATGGCATCTTGTATACTACTCATTCCATATGCCAGACTGCATATGAGGAAACTTCAATGGTACCTAAAAAGCCTTTGGTGCAAACACTCACAAGACCTGGAAACTCTTCTACCTATAATTCCATGCATCAGAAAAGATTTCCTTTGGTGGGAAACAGCATGCTCCCACAACAGGAGACTACCTTTCTCACCACCCCCCACCATCCCACCCTCACCACAGACAGATCAGACTGGAGCCCCAGCAAATCCCTCTGCACATCAATCAAAAAGAGATGATGGCTGTGCAGCATGCACTGACAGCTTTCAAACTCCTTCTTTCTCCAGGGATTCTCTTGATCAAAACAGACAACACCATTGTAATGTGGTACATCAACAAGCAGGGAGGGACTCACTCCTACCCTCTATGCAGGCTGACCATGACCCCTTTGGCACACAGCCTTTGTCATGCAACTACACTTGGTAGCACAATTCCTACCAGTCTATCTCAACTCTTTGGCAGACCAATTAAGCAGAAATCTTCTGGACCCACACTAGTATCAGCTCAACAGAAGAACCTTCAACCTAATAACTCAGAAATGGGGCACCCTGGAGGTCGACCTCTTTGCCTCCCACACCAACCATCAGCTCAGCAAATTCTGCACCAAGAAGCATCACTGCATGGCTTGGAAAGTGGATGCCCTGTCCTTCCCCTGTGTCAGTCTATCAGCCTATGCCTTTCCTCTACTACCTCTCATCCCCAGGGTACTGCTCAAAATAAAAGAGGAAAAACCAGGGACCATTCTGATAGCTCCAGACTGACCCTGGCAGCACTGGTACCCCTTCCTGCAGAGCCTCTCACCACTGCCCCCATGACACCTTCCTCAGATTCCAAACCTCCTGACCCAGAGGGAAGGGGAATTCATACATCCCCAATTGCAAACACTCAATTTGGCAGCTTGGCTTATTCCTTAACTCTGAACCAATCTGCCAACCTCAGTAAACAGGTTCTAGATCTTATCAGTGAGGCCAGATGCTCTAGCACCAGAAAGTCTTATGCTGACAAATGGAAAAGGTTCTGCACCTGAATCCAGGCTAAGGGAGACAATACGGCACAGCCCTCCCTCCCTCTCATCCTGTATTATTTAGCTGACCTACTACACAGTGACCTCTCCTTCTCCTCTATAAAAATTCATGCCTCTGCTATTTCTGCTCATTTTCCCACTGAGCAGCCCCTTTTCTCACACCCTTTGATCAAACAGTTCCTAAGAGGGGCTAGCAACTTGAGGCCACCCAGAAGGGCATCAACTCCAGCTTAGGACCTTAACTTTGTATTGGAAAAGCTCACTCCCCTTCGAACTAGCTTCTTCTGTAGAGCTAAACTTTCTTTCCTGGAAAACAGCATTCCTTCTGGCCATCACCTCAGCCAGAAGAGTCTCTGAGTTGCAAGCGCTCATGGCTGTGGACCCCTTCATCATCTTCAATGCTGACAGGGTATCTCTCAGAACTAACCCATCCTTCATGCCCAAGGTGGTGTCCACTGTGGCTCTCAACAAATCTATTAATTTGCCCACCTTTTTCCCTAATCCCCAGAATAAGGGGGGAAGGATTCTGCACTCTCTAGATGTGCACAGACAGCTCAGATTCTGTCTGGACAGGACTAAATCCTTCAGGAAGTTGGCTCAACTGCTGGTTAGCTTTGCTACAGGAGTAGAAGGCAAAGCCATCTCCAAACAAACCACCTCCAAATGGATAGCACACTGCATCCATTTCTGCTACAAGCAACATGGAAAGCCTCCCTCCAAGGGGGTCAGGACACACTCCACCAGAGCAGCCTCCACCTCTGCAGCTTTCCTCAGAGGAGTCCCCACCAGGGACATCTTGGAGGCTGCCACCTGGACATCTATTCACACTTTTACCAAGCATTACCACCTGCCTCTCTTCTCCAAATCCAGGGCAGGGTTTGCCTCTGCAGTCTTACGGGACATCCTATCCAGCCCCTAGTTTCCTTTACTGCCTCCACCCTTTTCCACAGCTTTGGGAATTAACCCACATGTGATGACTGCAACAGTGAAACATGAAGAACATAGTACAGTTGTGTACACATACCATAAATGTAGATGTTAGAGTGTATTCACTGTTGCAGTCCTGGTTTCCCTCCATCCCCCTTTCTTCTCTTTCCTTACAAGGGACTTATTGGTATTTATTTTCCACTGGTGCAGTTCTTCCACCAGAACATGGCTCCTACTTGGGGGCTTCTGACAGGTTAGGGCAAGAAAAACTGATGTAATGGTGTCAGCTGCCTTACTTTATACTACTGATGACATGATGTCAGTCCAGGAGCAACAGCAACTGATGCAGAAATACTAAGTCTCTGGTATTCGGGCTGGCCAAGGTCTACCCTGGCAGAGAAAACCCAAATTTGATGACTGCAACAGTGAATACACTTGAACATCTACATTTATGGTAAGTATACACAACGTACTTGCTTTGCCAGTTCAGTGTGGTGTAGAGAGAGATGAAGCCTGTCTATGGATCAAGTAACATTGGTTCATTTAGTGGCCTAGGTGCTACAGGATCCAACAGAGGAAGAGAAATGATGGGGATGAGCCTGCTCACCTGTCCCAGGAGGAAGATTAACCATGTGGCCTGAGACTGTTGCTCAATCTGTAGGCACAGAGGCATCTGCATTCAATGAGTAGGACCTTTTTGAGTAATGTGACTTACAGTAGCAGGTAGCAAAGCTTTTGATCTCCCAACTGTATACCCAGCCCTTTGCCTCTGCCTGGTGTGTGAACTTAACAGAAGGATTTAAGGTAAAACTACAGTGATGACTGCCTGGATGATAGCTACACCATGGGTGTGCTCTCTCTCCCCCTAATGAAGGGGTACAATGACCATGATAGTGACTCAGATAGAAAGCAGGAGGAAAAAATTAAATAATTTAGTTTTTCAGCAGAGTGTTTTTTGGTGTGATACTAATCTGTTGTTTGTGCTTCTGTTTTGCTTTTTCTACATTTGAAACATGAAACTTCTTAGTTCAAAGTATTCCCATAACTTCCTTAACTTCTCTTGTTTGTCTGTAACTATATGTTGCCCCTGCCATACTATTGTAAATATTATATGCTTTGTATTCTGCCATGTTTATAACCCAGAAGATTCCAATGTTGTATTGCTAGATTTACACTTAAACATCTGTGGACACCAAAGAATGACTGCTTACATCTATATTTAAGTATGGTAAACTCATCACATTCAGCAGATTGTATATAATTCTGCTTTCCTTCACATCCTTACTGTAGCAGAATGACTGATTCATTTCCTATTTGTATATTGTATGTATGTATTTTGCTTTTTTGCTTGCTCTTTCTTTTCATGGGATTCACTGCTTTACCTGGATTTGAAATTGCAGTTCTGTTTCATGGATACATTTTTTTTATGTTAAAATATAACATTTTATCTTGTTATCAACTTTTTTAGCCAACTTTCTCAATAAGAGGTTTAAGTTTATGATGTGTATTTTGAGACTAATTAAACTGACTACATGGATCTGCGTAACAAGTAAAATAACAAAGCCACAAATTAATCCTGTAGTTCAATAGTGGGTGGCAGCAGGGATTTTCATATCTCACACGAAACACATCAAGACATTTTTTAAAGATGTTTTTAGGAGTGCCACCCAGAACCATGCCTATACGTTGAAAAGGTTTCAGCAAATGCCAAAACAATGAAAGTAAATTGATGAAAACCACTTTCAGTGAATGTCAGACTAGATTTGTTATAGAAGGGCAAGTCCTCCTGTACCCACCCTTGTGGTGGGATACCCCATTACCCCATACAGCTCCACAGTTACACAAAGTTGGGTAAAGGGCAAACTCCAATGGTGCTGGCTGTTGTTTTCAGTGAATTTAATTTGTGGTATTGGTACTCTGAAAATCTACCATCATCCCACGTGTGGGGGGCCTCACATGCCTGATTTTGTGTCCTACCAATCCATCGGCTGGTATCTATCCTTTGAGGGCTCTTCTTCCTTAATATGTAACTTACCTGTGCAAGCCTATGCTTCCTGTGAAATGTTTTTTTTAGCCACATTGTTGTGACATAGAGGACCTTCTGCTAAAGCCCCACCTACCACGTGTGCAATTCCAGCATGACAGAGTGAGCACATTCCTTTATTGCAATGCACCTGACTGAGATGAAGTTTGTGTACTAGTTTTGTCTTTCATCTTTTAATCATCTAAAAATATTAGCAGCATAAAAGTAATAAAACAGCAGCCTTGGAATATTATCTTTTTATTTGTATTACATCGGAGATTAAAAATTCCATAAGTATTCTGTTCAAAATAAAAATAATGGATGGTGCAGTGGTGCAGCAATTGCCTTGTCACCTCACAGCAAGAAGTTCTCTGGTTCGATTTTCAGTTGGGGCGCCTTCTGTGTGAAGTCTGAATGTCCTCCCTGATTCGTGTGGGTTTCCTCCAGGTGCTGTGGTTTCCTCCCATGTTACAAAGAGATGCATCTAGAGCATTTCTCCCTGGACCTCTGCTGATAATTGGCTATGTTCCAAGTTGGACTTTCCCGGTAAACAAATGTTAAATAAAATAAATAACCAACTATGTGTGAAATTTGTCTTGACTTCATTAATTCTAGCATTCACCTAGAAGACCATTTAATGCACACACATCCTTTACTTGAGCTAATTGATAAGGTATCTGTTTCTGGAACACATGCAAATTAAGGCAATGCAGAGTGGAAGAAGATGTACATATTAGATATGCAGTGTTGCAAATGTGAGCAGATAATTGCACAATTACTGTTCAGTGCTCCACCATGCTAAAAGTGTCATTTTACCCAGACTACACCCAGGAGTCTCAGTATCTCTGTCAGACAGAGACCAGCTTTCATTAGGCATATGTACTATTTCTTTTGTTGTTATTTCTATATAATAGCTATTAATATTTTGTTCCCCTAAGCACAGAGACCTGGATGTTAGTGTCCCTGACGACAAGAACCTTCCTTACTGACTACATTTAATTTCCTACCTATAAGTATAAACATGTAAAGATCCCCCCCAAGTAATTAGCTTGATAATGTATGAGCCCTACTCTGTTTTGTGAGGGTCTATACCCCTTTTTGCTACTACCAGGCACTGGTTTAGCTCTACTGGTTTCCAGTTTTGGTATTGTTGCAGTGGGACTGGGACCCATCCCAAGGTAGTTATGTCATTTTCCTCTCACTAACTTTGGCGTCCCTCTTGCTCCAAAGTGAGCTGATACCTTTTTTTTAACCCCAGCAAGGAATTACCATGGAAGAATGCTTCTTGGTGCTATAATCAGATATTTGATAAAGTAAGTATAGTCCTGGTCCAGACAAGAAGAAGCATACATTCTGATCAGCATGTTAATTTCCAGACGTTGTTGATGCCAAAATAAATTAGTTGTGGTAGTAGATAACTGAAAATGTAATGGCATTGTTAGACACTGACTCTCTTGTAGAGAGTTAGTCTTCTTCTTTTGTAGCATATGTCAGATAAGCAAAACATACAAGAGATGTTGCAAAAGTACGACTTTCATTGCATTTTACAGCTATTAGTATACATTACCATCCTACAGGTTGGTGACCTGTACTGGAGTTCTCAGACGTGGACATATTTCATACAGAATAATATATACACATTGATGTACTATAATGTTTCTTTGCAATCCATAATATGAGGTAATTAATAACCCTAAAAACAAAACAAAACTCAATGGGGCAGAGTCAATAAACCCTACACTGTTCTCTAAGACCATGTGCGTGTCTTTATGCTACATGCACATGGTAGCACACAGTTTGGGATTCAGTACATGTTCCTACATGCCATGTAGAGCCACACAAACACAGTAAACACCATGGTATGCTAATTACAACTGAATTGTATGCTAATTAACCAATCCAAGATGGAGGAGCTATTCAAAAAGCTATAAAGCAACCATGTAGACTCCGTGCTGATTTTCCCTGCGAATTCCGTAACCTATTAGAATACAGCCACAGAAAGGAGCCTACACAGAAAGAATGTTAGGGGTCACTGTTGCTTTAATTCATGTGTATGTGCAACAGGCTGAGGTCTATGCTGTTGCTGCTGCTAATAGACCACAGCCAAGAAGGAGCAGAGTTTTTAGACCCCCCCCCCCACAATCTGCATGAGGTGGAAATTGAAGAGTGCTACAGAGTGGATAGAGAGACACTACAGGAACTCCGCAACCTCTGTCTTACTCAACTTAGAACAAGGGCAAACTGAGATTACCAATACCGGTGGAGACAAAGTTATGTATAGCACTTAGAATTTTAGCTATAGGAACCTTTCTTTCAGAGACCAACAGAGGAAATGCAGGGGGTGTCACAGGCATCAGCATCCAGGATCCACCATGAATTCCTGAATGTTATGTTCCTTCATGCCAGTGACTGCATATACTTTCCCCATACACCCGAGGACAGGGCCACAGATATGCAGGAGTTTTATCCTATAGGACACTACCCTGAATACTGGGTGCCATAGATTGCACACACGTAGAAATCAAGCTATCACCTGGGGAACAGGGAAAGATGTGCATACATAGAAAGGGTTTCCACTTTTTATCTGCCAAGTTATGTGTAATGCTAAGGGAATCATCTTGAATGTGTGTGCTGGCCACCCAGGCAGTTACCATGACTCACATATCTGGCACAACTTCCAACTGTATGAGATGTTTACTAGGGGTGATATCTCACAAGGTCATTTACTGGAGGATGCAGGTTATGCACTGGAATGGTGGCTGGTGATACATCAGAAATGCATACACAGCAACTGAAGAACACTTAGACTGAGCAAATTGAGGCACATGCTCAAACTAGAAATATCACAGAGCATGTGTTTGGGCTGCTGAAGTTGTGGTTCTGGTGCTTACATCCTGGGGAGTCCTGCAGTACAATCCACATACATGTACTGAAATCTTCACCATCTGTCTGTGCTTCACAACACCATCCTGAGAAAACAGCTTCAGCAGGTTCAACAACAGGAAGGTGCACACATCCCTCCACCACTGTTAAGGTCAACACAGCCACACACAGGTGAGGAGTCAGAGGGGGAACCAGCAACTGCTGTGGGTGTAGGCAGATGTAGGCATGCCCAATATGCCCTTGCACTTGCTAAGAGTCAATTCATAGTACACTCACTCACCATCTAAGGGGCTAAAACCTTCATCCTACACACATACATCCAGTAACACTGATGCAAGGCAAAGCTCACAACCTTTACTTACCCATGTAATGGCTCTGTACTCCTAGCATCAGACAGATTCAGCCCAGAACTATAACTGTAACAACTGCCAGATGTACAAGGTAAGTGTTGAACCTGGAATATTAAAAAAATGTGTAATAATACAAATGAATGGCCTATCCTTGTATACTGTTACTTGGTAATGTAAGTAAGTAAAATGTGGTTGATTTGTACAACAATGACTTCAACATGTGACAGCAGTGACTTATATAAATACATGTGTCCTATATCATAAATTAATAGGCCTCATAAGTCAAAAATTCATACATTCATAGCTTTCAAAAGTACTGATGGTCACCGAATGTCCTCAGTTTGGCCTCATACTTTTGTACTGGCAGATCATTAAAGAGAGAAGTTAGAAATTAATGACACACATTTCAGTTTTAGACTTCATATTCCTCTGAAAAATCTTAAAAATAGTGATGCAAAAGCTTTATGAGTCTATCACTGTCTAACTTTGTAAGACCAAAATATTTAACAAGTCTCCCTATTGTTCAGCCTTTGTCCCACTTTTATTTATGGCTTGGTCCAGCTTTGTTGCTATAAGAGTGTGGGAGGCATGTACACATTACAAAAACCTGTAAGAAAGCGGTACAGTTAGAAAAACAACATAACAGACAGATATACTAAGCACTAGTCAGCTCTGCACCCTGAGCATCAGACACAAAGCTTATGTATCCCTGAAAACAAGGATATGGCACAGTTATCATCACTTGCACAGGGTGTTGTATGGGGGGGCAGACACTAATGCAATAGGTAAGTGAGTGCGTGTGAGTAAGAAAGAGAAACAGGCAGACACTTGGATAAAGTATCAGATGGCTAGTGAGACAGAATGAGCTTTAAGCCTCACAACTGAAACATGTAATGTGTGTGTGTGTGTGTGTGTGTGTGTGTGTGTGTGTGTGTGTGTGTGTGTGTGTGTGTGTGTGTGTGTGTGTGTGTGACTGTATGGGCACTCCAGGTGAAATTGGTGTGTGAGTATCTGCAAGAACACAACCGAACTCTGTGCTAGCTCTACATCTTGGCATGTCAGACAGGTGTAAGCCTTATGTGGTAGAGGTGGCAGTTCATCCTTGTCATAATTGACCATGAGAACTGGCTCTACCAGGAGTTGCATTGGCACATCCATGCCTACGGTCAGATGCACTGCTGCTACCTGAACATGACTGATGTCTGCTGGACAGGCTGTCTGTATGAGTACCCCCAGGACCACGGATCCATGGCCTGCCACTTCTGAGTATGGACACCTCAACTACTAATGGAGCAGTGGAAGCAGTGGGAGCATGATCAGGTATGGCCACATCAGCTAACATCAGATGGTTGCTGTCCCCCTCCAAGTAGATGTTCCGTCACAGACACCACCTGTTCCAATGTGTCATTCATCTTGATCCATTGAAATGGCTACATGGTGGAGGCAGTCATGCATGTCAGCCTGTGCCACATCTACATCCCTAAGCATTTGTTCAGAGGCCCTATTGGAATGTGCCTGTGTTTCCATGATGGCCCTAAACATATGTCGAGTGGCATGGAAAGACACACCTGGATCAGGTAGATTATGGATAGCAGACCTCCTCCAAGCAACTCTAACAACCCTCCTGCATAGCACCTCTCTCACACTTTGGCTATGGCCAGAGCCAACAGGCACTGAAGCCACAGTCACCACACTACCCTGATCAAGTGTCTCACCCTCCACCTGTCCAATATCTGAGGGCTCACTGGAATGGGTTGGCGTGGGCCTTCTGGCTGTGTCCAGTGGAATTACAGGGGATGGCTGAATGTCAACCTCAGTGTCAGATTCAACTTCTATACCCCTCAACTGTGCCTCTGTTTGCCCACCATCATCATCAAAGTCTGCTGATACTCTGACATTAAGTGGTAAGAGTCCTACACTTCCACTTTCAGAATCACCTGTGATAATAAGCAGCAAACACA
Organism: Protopterus annectens; assembly: GCF_019279795.1. Classification (NCBI taxonomy): domain Eukaryota; kingdom Metazoa; phylum Chordata; order Ceratodontiformes; family Protopteridae; genus Protopterus; species Protopterus annectens. The sequence goes on from NC_056733.1 coordinate 182,436,752, forward strand.
GGAAATAATGTAATAGCTGTACTACTACAGTTCAATATGTGCTAACAAGCTAACAGTGGTGCCACTATTACAGACAGTTACAGCAATACACCAACAGTCCTGAAACCCACATCACACATATGGATAAAATAAATATTTCTGTGAACTGCTCATCAGTACTGAAATAAAAATGTTTGGCTTACCATGTGCAGATAACTCCACAGTTCATAGGAAGGATGGCCTTGGAATAAGTTAAGCAAAAGGTAAGGACACCATCATCACAACAGCAACACGGGTGAAAAACGTCTGGCCTTTATATGTCCATTAACAATACATTTAACAGACACTTGGGTGACACATCCACCCCAAGCCCATGTGTAATGATCCAGAATGTGTTGTTAACTGTATTTTGGTCTATAATTAGACCCCCCCCAAAAAAAATGATTAAACAAACATAAGTATTACTGTCAATATTTTACTATAAAAGAAATATTTAACAACTGACATAGGTAAACCTACCTGGAAGCACCTCTTGGGACATTCTTGTCCTCCCTGAAACAGCAGGACCAACATCAATCACATGCTGTTGTGCACTTTCTACTGAGCAGTCTGGATTTCTAACAGTGATTCATTTGGTGTCAGTGGTGGCTCTGTAGCAGCCCCCCCCTGGTAGCCGTCTGTCTATAGGGCACTGCAGATGCTCTCCTCTGGGCCAATAAAATCATGTCAGTGGTTCTGTGACGCACCTGATCATATGTCCTGCTGTGGTCCCCAACAGCATTGACATTGTCCACTATAGGCTGTGAAATTTGCATTCTTCCTGACATACTCTCATGGCCTGTCTCAAGCAGAAAGCCACCATGTTGTCTAAATGCTTGTACAGTGACGTAATTTTCAGGGTCACTAAAGGTGGTTTGCGGGGATTGGGACACCTGGATACCATAGTCCTAGGTGACATAAAACACAAAATAAGGATAATACACATAAATATCACATAAATAAAAGTCATGCTTAAATATAACACATGAGTAGCTTTTCAATATTACCCAGTGATGAAAAAAAATCCAAGTTATATAAAATATGAAAAAAGGATTTATGTGGTTGTAACATATCATAGTCACATACAAAGCAAAGTTGGATCTAAAACAAGGAGAGTAACAATAGCAAAACAAACCTCTGTACAAAAATTTTTTGTTTGTGCCAACACAGAAATATAACTTGGCTCTCCCACTTGCAAAATAACAGGCAAATGCCATTTTGCTACCAAACAAAGGAGTAAAACATCAGTGAATTGTTATAAGTGCTATCAAAGAAACTGTGTTTGCACATTTACCACAGAATATTCATTTTTATGCAATTGCCCGTCACCTCTACCTGTGACCAGAACTCCCCTAGAGGTGTCTAGGGGCCATCCTAGAAGGCTAAAATCCCTGTATCATTGACAATATAGGACATTTATATTTCACTGAAATAACAATTGAAGAGTATAAAGAGAAACAGTTGTAACATTAACATCTGTGATCAAAGTTAGTAAGGCTGTGCATCTGGGAAAGTAAAATGCCATGACCAAAATGCCTAGTCCATCGGTAAACTTCTAAGAAGTGCATGCAGATAAAAGTAGCATTTGCTAAGGCATATGTAAAAATATTTTTCTCATTTATTGTAATTGTTTAATCTCTATAACCTTATTTTAATCTGTGGAGCTTTTCCCCCCCCTCCAAAAAAAAAAAAATCCAGCTGGACTAGCCCAACAACAAAACAAAAAAAATAAAAAAATAAAATAAATAAATGACATCTGAGCATATCCAGTATATTACTGAAAAATGCAGACATACCTTATCAAGATCAGTAGTCTTCTGTGCAGATACATCCAAAGTAATAACAGCCTTCTTCTATGTTATCCACATAAATAAGTCCCCTCACCTTCAGGTTCCCTAGCTACATGGTTCCCTTTTTATAGTGTAGATTCAGGCCTGTGAGCATGGTGGAGATGTAGATAAGATGTGGACTCATTAGAATTGCTGAATCCCAAATTCTTGGCTCTGTGTATCAGATGTAAACATAGTGCAGGCACCACCTCAGTGTTTGTTGCTAAAGGATTGCAACTGTGAAAGATTACTGGTAGGTAGAAGGAAAACACAACAGCAGTTTAGACTCCCTTATCTCCAGTAAGTGTGTCAGCCAGGTTAGACTTACAAAGTGTAGATGTAATTGTATCAAAGGTTTTAAATGTAAGTAGCACACATTGCACAGTTTCTGTTCAGTAACATCCAACCTCCCCCGCATTTGTTGAAAACTGTATATTGCATTTAATAGTCTCGCACATTTTAAGGAAAATTATACAAAATGTTTTACAGACTACATGTCTAATATTACTGCTCGGGTAACAGAAGAATGCATAATATACACAGAAAGATAAGACAGAGCTGCATTTCGCCAAGTAATGGTCATAAATGGTTGTGTGATCACTCATTGTACTACATCTGAAATTAATACATGTGGAAACAACTCAGAAGTGTACAACTGTCATATGTCTTGTTAATACTGTGGACGATGTTGCTCTTGCTTGTATGCACAATGATTTTCATTCTCTGCTGTAAACTTGTTTCTGTGCCAAAGAGGGATAAGGTACCTGTGTGTTGAAGAGTCATTTGTGTGAGAGTTCAAATCCAGACTTCTATAAAAATCTTTCATGTGTACTAACATATATTTTGTAGTGTTGTTTACTTTATAGATTTCTTTTCTTTTCTTTTTTTTCTGTTTTTTCCTTTTCTTTTCTTTTTATAGGTTCATAGGTGTGCATTAGGCTAATGGCCCTGGAGCCTTTACAGGTCTAGCCCATAGAAGTGCCCTGGCATCGTGTAGCCCAATGTTAGTTCCCAGTGCCTCTATCAAGTAGAGCCACTGGTGTGATCCCTGGGGTGAACTTTCTATTACCCATCCACTCATCAAGATTTCTCTTGATGAGGGACAGCAAGTGCTCTGCTTGACATGTATGGGAAATCTATTCAAGAGCATGGGCAGTCTCAGGGTGAGGAACCTGTCCCTCCAGCATGTTCTGTTGATTGTGGTAATGAGGTTGAGGTCTCTGGAGTGTGTGGTCCAGAGAGATTGGGATTTCTTTAGATGTAGCATTTTAAACTGAGCTGGGTCAGACATGGCTTTGTAAGTCAAGCAAAAATTGCATCTAAGTAGGTGATATGAGACAGAGAATAGCTGGAGTCTTTTGAGACTTTCCATCTAGGATTTGTGTTTAATGCCTAAGATCCTCTTTGTGAGGTACTTCTTTGGCCTCTCTAGCTGTTGCAAGTGTCTAGTGAGGTACATGCCAAATGGGGCATTATACCCAATAATTGATCTAATGAGGGAAGAGTAGAGAGAGATGATGACCTCTTTCTTCCTGGATGCAAAACCCTTGGTAATGAGATGTGTCACATAGAAAGACTTTCTGACCACAGTGGCAATGTGGTGGTCGATGGAGAGGTTGCTGTCAACCTGCGTCCTCAGATCTCTTTTAATGCCCTCAGTGTTCAGTGGGTTCCCATCGATGTGGTAATTAATGGGAACTGAGTTTTTACCAAAGGGGATGATGACACATTTTTTGGCATTAAGCTTAAGGCCATGGTTTTGACACCAGTCATTGATCTCAGTGAGGCATTTTTGTAGGATGCCTGCATCCCTTGGGGAGTTGATAATGGTTTCCAGCTTGCAGTTGTCCTTGAAGCCAGAGTCCCTTTGTGTTGGCCTGAACTTTTGAGAAGTAGATGTGGAACAGGAGAGGACCCAGGACCGATCCCTGTGAGACTCCACTCATGACTTGCCAGCATTCTGACTTGGAGTCTACTACTTTCACACTGTGTGTTCTATCTGTGAGCCAGTTTGCAACCCACCTTGTGATATAGGGGTTGATGCCTAGTTTGGTAAGTTTATCAATAATTCCTGAGTGAGGAATGGTATCAAGGGCCTTGGCCAGATTGAGGTAGGCTGTATGCACTGCCTTAACTTCATCCACAGCCCTGGTGACTGACTCAAAGAAGTCAACCAGGTTGAGCAGGAAAGATCTCCCTTTCACAAAGCCAAATTGTATGGGGTGTAGAGTTTGGAGATTTCCTATATATTTGTTAATCAGGTCCAAGATGATGTGCTCTATTGCTTTACATATCAGACTCATCAGGCTAATGGGGGGATAATTCCCAGGGTCTGTAGATATTCACCCTTTATGGAGAGGGATGACTGTAGCAGTGCACCATTTGGTAGGGACAAAGCCTGAGGTGAGGCTGTGACTGAACAAGGCACACAGATGTTGTGCCAGTTCACTTTGTAGTTCATGTAGAACACAGCCAGGGATATTATTGGACAATGCATCTTTAACATGTGCTGCAGTAATGCTGGGTGCCTAGCATTCTTCTGGTATTGTGATTGGTCCTTTGGGAGGAGGGAGGGTTAAAGTTGACAATTAATCTGTCAGCCAGTATGTTGGCAATATCTGTTGGCTCAGTATAGGAGGTACCATTGTGCAGTAACTCAGAACAAATCTGGGTATTACTGTGGAAGTTCTTGATATAACTATATAAGACTTTGTGATTGCTTTTAGTGTCTGTCACAATTCTGCCTTCATAGCTGGCTTTGGAGGATTTGATGAGGGATCTCAACTTTTTGTTGAGGCTAGTAAGGGAGATTTTCCAGTCTTGGGACTTCACCTTTTTCTGCAACAGTTTCTTCCTTCTGTTGTTGAGTTTATTAATGGCAAGGGGGCACCAGATTGGCTTCCTTTTTTTGGAGGAGAGCATTTTGGTTCTGTTGGATGTGGCTAGTTCCATACATTTATGTACATGCTCGTACAGTGCATTGGTGTATGATTTGCCAGTCATGCAGCAATTTTCTGTTAGCATGGGTGCTGTAAAATTAGCCATCTCTGATTTTAGGAGCCCAAAGTCAGCTTTAGAGAAGTTTTTAAAGGTGGCTACCTTTGTGGGGGGTGTGGGTGAGATGTGGATTTCCATGGTGATTAGTTTATGGTCAGATCTGACCAGGGAGAGATTGACTACTGGTGTAGAGCAACGGTCACTTATGTTAGTAATAACCAGGTCAAGGATGTTGCTTCCTCTAGTGGGGGTCAGAATGAGCTGGTCCAGGGCATTGGAAATGATGAATTCCAGGAAGCATTGGGCCATTGTATTGGTGCTTGTGTAGTTCTCCCAGTTGATGGAGGGTTAGTTGAAGTCTGCTAGTATGAGGGTGTTGGTTTGGACCTTGATAGATTCCAGGGTGCTTAGAAACATGGAGTGAGAGTCTATGGACATACTTGGGGACCTATAGCAGGCTATGACCTGGATCACCATTTTACTCAATGTTAGTTGTACCTGAAGTATCTCAGATGTGTTATTCCAGTATTTGCAAAGTATGTGGCTTAGAGCAAACATGTGAAATGTATAAACACAATAAATGTTATGTAAACTACTTCTTTGTTAACCAGTGCATCAATTACACCTATGAACCAGCTGTGTATGTAGCACATCTGCTAAACACATTGATCCACACAGCATATACTATCTGTAGATCAAAGTTCAAGTCCCACATTTTTCTTTTAAGGAACAAACCAATAAACACTACTCACAAGGCTAAAACAAGTTTAGCTTTGCTTATCTTGTTTGCACGATGCTTACCATCATGCAAATGTGGAGTAATGGCCAACACACAAAGCAGACAAAACACTTGCAGACAGGATACAGAGATTCTTAATTTGAAAAAGAATGCATTGTTGCAGTTTTTGTTTTCCATATCGCAAAACTGCTAAGTGGCATTGTGCGGCAGATAGCAGCCATCCCCAACACCTGCAGGTGCAGAACACCTGCAGATAAAAAGAAGAGTCAACAATTTAAAAACAGATGTATTCTGTCAGTTCTCTTGGGCACAGCACAAGCATGCTAAGTGGCATTGCATGGTGGTTAACACACAGAAGTTAACAATGAATAGGGAAATATCCAACCCATATTTAACTATTTCTGTGGCAGCAGGTATAAGTGTAGGGCTGCAATACATGTGGTCCTGGGTTGTAATACAGCAAATTCCAAATATTTATATTGTTGTTCCTTTATACTTTATATTAAACATTGCATAGAAAAGTTAACAATGAATAGGGAATTATCCAACTGTTACTTAGCTGTTCCTGTGGCAGAAGGTATAAGTGTAGAGTTGCAGTACAGATGGCCCTGCATTCTAATACAGCAAACTCCAAATATTTATACTGTTATTCCATTTCACTCCAGTAGACATGATAACAGGAATTGGCATGAAATCTTTATTAGCTATTGCTGCTCTCTTTGATTTAACATTTCTGGTGGTAGAAAGGAAGATTCCCAATTTAGGGCACTGAGGTGGGGTGGTGAGGAGTCCAGAATCTTTACTGGACTCCTTGTAAGGCACCATAGCCAAAGGTGTTTACAGTAGGTCCATACCAGCTCCCACTACAAGTCTGAGGCTTGGAATAGTCTGACCAAGGCTGTCTCCCCTGTGACTGGCATTCACACACTGGAGAACAATGTAGGCATCACTTTAATGACCTAAAAAGGAGCAAGAGGGATACACTCAACCAGTGTTATGGATGAGATCAGAACTAGCAGCACCCCAGAGTTGTGTAAGTAGAAAGCTACATATAGGCAAGACTGGTAAGCATTATACTCTTCTCTTGCTCTCTTTTGTTTATTCTACAGCCAATGCAGAAATAATTGCAAATAGAGAAGCCCATGCTGAGCATCTAGAGAGACTAAGGGAAGCAAGGGGTATGTATGCAGCACAAGAGTAGTATTATTGGTAGCTTTTAAATTAAAAATGTATTTTCTGTACAGTTGTAGCAAAGTAAGCATGCATATCCTAACTGTAAAAGCAAGCAAGCATGAATTCTTCAGTCTGCAGCATAAACCAACTATAGGAGTCAAGTGTAAGACTGTAGTCAGGCATTGTAGGTTCAAATGCCACAAGTAACAAGTATAACATAGTACAAGCCTTTAAAAATATTACATAAATTAATTTGCTGTTAATTTAAATCTGTATAATTGGACCAAGCATATTTGCATTAGCTGCACATTGCAAGGATTACTTTGAGTAATTCTTAATTATGGTTTGTTATAGTTTGTAGTTGTTAAGAAGTATACTTAAAAAGTGCGGATAAAATGCTGTTATTATTGTGATAATGTTCTGTATGTCACATATGATGGTACTAACTTTATCTCTTTTTTTTTTCTCTAACCCCAACTCTTATTTATTTTTTTTCTATGTGTAGTCAAAACGTTTCCATGTCATCCATGTCTGACAAATCACAAAATGCTTTACAGCAAAGTGAAGTAGGCCAACCCCAGTGGCTCAGCCTGCCCCTGCTCCACCGGCTCCGGCACCAATCCCCAGTACATCTGGGACCCAACCTGGCAGTACTGCCTCTGCTGTCCTACACTACCTGCACCATCAGGTAGTACTAACCCCTGTAGCTGATGCTGTGGTACCCTCTGAGAGTACTGGCAGAGGTGATGATTTTATGACCCACCAGGAGATGCCACAGTTGGTGCATAGGTTTGTGCACACCACCATTAGTGCACGCCTACACTAGATGGAGAGGCTGCTCTCCCTCATGGTCTGTAGAAGGAGGCATCAAGCACTCCAACAGCCAGTGGAGTAAGAGAATGGTGATGACAGTCCTGCGGGTGAGGACTAGATTCTCACTGTCCCCATGTTTGATGAACATAGGCTTCTGTTGTCTTATCCCTAACCAAAATCATGGTGTTCCCTAGCCTTTTGTGTCCCTCACCTCCCCTGTGTCTTGTCTTGTTTGTCCTGTTTGCATCTGCTTCCTCACCTACCCTACTTACCTGACCCAAATATACCTACGTCCCATACTCAACATTCGTCTCTTACTGAACTAAAAAATAAAGTAATGGGCACCTGTCCCAGAAAAATAGTCATCCCATACATAGCTGTCCACTTCACACATATGTTTTCTGACACAATTGATTTGGTGCAATTGGTTAGACAACATTACTGCATTGTTGTCCAGCTTCAGCTAATATTCTGTACATATTTTTAATTTACACTGCTGAGGAAGTGGGTAATGATAACTCTTTCCTACCTCCCTTCTGCAAATTCCTATACTGCTTTCCCATTGTTCTTCCCCCTGCTTGCCCCCCCCATTTCACCACTTTCCTGTTTATCCCATTTTAACATATTTAATCTGGTCAAAAATAGAATCACACACAACCAACATAAGTAAAAAATAAAGCAATGGTGCCCTTCACTTTTTGGCCTCTGTGTTTGTGCGGAGTTTGACATTGTGCACCAATGTCAAGCAACAGTGAATGGTTCTTCCTTGGTGCAGTTACCTCCATGCAATGATGCATAAAGTTAACACACAGTGAATGTAGAATAAAGAATTATTTCATTGCATTTCTAATGCATATTTAAAACTATTAGATACACCTGGATTTGAGCACTATATCATCCAGGCTGCAAAAGAAATCTGTCAATGCATTTACACATGCTGCCACAGAGTCAGTTAAGCAGCAATTCTGTTTCAATCACTCAGTACTCAAAACTCTCAGAATCTTATCAATGAGGCTCAAATTTGCTTGGCACTTAACTATGCACAAACAGGGAAAGCAGTATAAATGTGCATCTTGCATGCGCAAACATTTTGCCATCAATTGCACAACCCAGCTGCTCGACTGTGCTGTATGGAAAGTGCATAATAGCATGCATTACTTATGTTTACTGTATATGTAGTCTTTATCCCCTGAAGTACATGTAAAAACAGAAACAAATGTAAGGCACTTTTTAAGTAAACAACACATACTTACACTGCAGCCATCTGTTACCTCCCCCCATGCACTGCAAACTTGGTGTCTCAGTACTTCTTCACAAATATATAATCTACACTACAGAAATAAATAACAAATGCTTCCTTATATACCATGCACATCAGATATCCCAATAGTTGAAGTAATGTGGACAGATGTTTGCATATAGTTTGTAAAGCTGTCTCAAAGTATACCTGCACATTGGAAACACAACAGCAAATACTACACAGTGCACACATCAATCTGGTAACCTTCAGAACTTTAAGATCTTAACAGTTATACATAACTAGTTAACCATTTCAGACAGGCCTCCGAACATCTGCTCTCAAACATGCAATGATTATATCATCCACTGTAAATTGTCCTGCAGCCTTGTAAATGTCAGACTTATGCCATGGTGCTTGGATAAAGTACTGAGTTCTGCAGTCTGTGTACTTAGGTAGGGGTCCTGTTCTCACAGCAGTCAACGTGTGTGTGTGTGTGTGTGTGTGTGTGTGTGTGTGTGTGTGTGTATGTGTGTGTGCCTGTCTAATCAAAAGAGCATAATTGTGGATCCTGCAGTCACCACTACAATCCCATGGAGTACCAATATTTTCACAGTTGGACATGCCTACACATCCATTTCATGCAGACCTCCCAACATCTCTTAAACATGCAGTGATAATGTCATCCACTATAAATTGTCCTACAGCCTAGTAAAAGTCAGACGTGTACTGTGGTGTTTGTGTAAAGTACTGCGTTTTGTAGTTTGTATACTTAGGTAGGGGTTCTGTTCTCACAGCAGTCACCTGGTGTCTGTGTGTGGTTGTGCACTTGGTTGACATTAGAGAGAGCATTTTACACCAGCATGTGGGACATAGCCATTACCATCTTCTCCTCACCAGACACTGCTGATATAAACTGTTGTCTGACACTTTCCAAGTCAGACATGTGCTGTGACACTTTGGTTAAAAACAGAGGTCTGTAGTCTATGTACTTAGGTAGGGTTTCCATTCTCACAGCAGTCAACTGGTGTGTATATGTGTGTTTGTGCACTTGTTTGACATTAGAGAGAACATTTTACACCAGCACATAGTGCACTGCTATTACCATCTTCTTCTCACCAAACACTACTGATGTCATAACCTATAAGCTGTTGTCCAACACTCTCCAAGTCATACTTCTGCTGTGATATAGGTTCATAGGTTAGTACTAAGCTAACTGCCTTTGCGAGCCATTTTAAGCCTAGCCAATTATTTCTTGTGAGACTCAAACCCTGCACCTTGTGTTTCTAAGGCAAACACCTTAACCATTAAGTCACCATCCCAATGCCCATGCAGATATTCAACAGTTTTCCAAAGGAGTAAATCCTACTTAACCAGACAGGCATTTGTATGATGACATATATTGGATTTTTTTTCTTATAACCTTCCACCTGGAAAACTGTAAATGTGGATACTGGAGTGAAGACTCCAGATACCATTATGACAGAAACTGTACTGAATATTGCTGCTGTTGCTGTTACGAAACTGGGGAGTGCTAAAGTTGGGTACATTTCCAATAGTGACACTTCAGTGCAGCATAAGGGGGTTGCTGCACTCCTGAGTCTGCCATCTTTTGGATGACACTCAAAACAAAGGCCTCATCTGCCACAGTTGGTGACAGTTCAAATGGATGCAAATGATCCCATGGCATTTATCAAAAAAAAAAAAAAAAAAAAAAAGTAGGGGAAGGTTCTTTATGCCCTGGCCAAATTGCCCTTAATATAAATACCACTTCGGGTCTACAATGAAAAGAGGTTATTGGCCTAGTTGCTGTACTAACCCAGCCCACAAATTGTACGCAAATACAAAAAGGCCAGATACACAGGACTAAACTATTAAAAAAATGCATGTACAAATGTATGGAGCAGCTGAGTAGCAACTGCAGTGCACCATGAGAAACAATGCAAAAATTGTCGGAAGTACAGAAAGAAAGCAGATGTAAGAAGAATTCGTATTTCAGTTCTATAAGCCAACCACTGCCAAAATGTGACAACAGAACTTGTCAATCTGTGTCTAAACCCTGATGCCAATGCCTCAAATTTCTTTCAAGGAAAGCCTGGTTTTGCTTTGTTTTTTTAAGCCAGTTATTACATCACCAACTAGCTACCCCCCCCCATTACATCACCAACTAGCTACCCCCCACTCATATGTGATACCTGTTCCGGTGATGCACACACTAAAAACATAGCTGTTTGAGAACACTGATGGCATATCAGTATAATACAGACAGTATCAATACACACCAAAGATTGCTACCACAGCCATGAAGACACATGAGATAAAACAAAACATGAGGGAATTTCTTGCATTATGAAAACAAATGCACAACCTAATGATAATGTACACATCACACCCCTATGAGCAGAGGAAGTGGTATGTGACCTGTGTGCTGAGGTAGATGGTATGTGGAACATCCACCAGTATTTGCTCAGAGTGATGAGTATTCCCTTGTATGTAACACAACTCCTGAGTATATGCAGGACATCCATAGCAAAGGCCATAATCCTTCCATAGTTCACAGCCTTCATCACACCAATAACTGAGTAGAATGCACCATTCTTCATTTACCTCCCTACACATCTTTCAGGGATATGTAACTGAAGTGTACCAACTTTGCCACAGTGAGTTCCCACACATCTTATTGGCTATGCCTAGGTATTCTTTTTATTGCATAAACATTACTGTCTGATGGTGTGGAATACCAATCAAGGTGATATAACAGATTCATGTGTGATACCTGTTCCGGTGATGCACACACTAGATACATAGCTGTTTGAGAACACTGATGGCATGGGTTACATTCATGACAGTGTAGATTGTGCCATAGATATGATATGCACACCTGTCAGCTCACCTGGACTGATCATAATGTCACATACAGCTATAGCAGTGTCCCTCAATACACCTGCAGCAGATGTTACATGTCAGGACAGTGTGCTTGATTACCCTCATTGATTGTTGATATCTCATAATAGTTGTACAACTGTGTTCATGCAGAGCCATCTGTGATCACTCACAATCACATATGTTCTGGCAGAGACATGGGATTACTTGTGGCATTATTCTGATATTCTCCATGATTCTGTGTGCTTCTTTTTACTGTTGTCCATGAGCCTGTAACTGTCTGTCTCACTTGGTGGAGACCTCTGCTGACATTGCAGTCATATGGAGACAACTCATTTTGCACAGCTTCATAATATGCAGCTAACCCCTATTGTGATATCCTCTCCATTGTTCATGTCAGGATGCTTATATCAAAAATACATCCTTCTCCACTGTTATGTCACCGTGTGTGACAGTCACATAATATATATTTCCACTGTGCTGCATATACTGTATCATGTTGATATGTGATTAATGTTCCTGCTGCAACTGTCTTAATTTACATGTCCGCTTCTGCTGTACCTTAAGATGCTTCACCTATCATCTCCCTGTGTTCATTCCTACAAATGTCTCTGTGTCCCTAATCAATACACTTACATTCACTGACTGTTTATTTGACATGGCAGTCCAAGTACCATTGCAGATCATTTACACCACTTTTGTACAGAATGCCTGAAATGGGACTACACAATACTCTGCACTGCATACATTGTCTTGTAAAGTGTTTGGACCATATACATAGCTATATTATAAGCCTTGGTAATCATTGTAGCATTCCGCACAATCCCGCAGACCTTGTTGCCTGTAGGTGAACGTTAATTTACATGGTTTCCTGGCTGGCAACACTTCTGCTAGCCACAAAACCGCTCTTGTTTATGTTTAAATGTGGTGCATGGTATGAATATATAATTAGCACTGCTGCTCACCGTGCAAACATATAAACTCCATGTAGCCCACACAGAGTTTATTGAATCCGCAGGAACAAGTTTATTTAGTCATATAAAATTCACTTCACATCTGCTGTCATGCATTTTCTATAGTTATCAAGTGCAGAAAGTTTGAAAGATATTTTGATTTCAACAGAAAAGTTGTAAGTACTTGCGATATTTGCATTTGTTATTGTAATGCTTTTATGAATAAAGTAGCTGATGTAGAAGCTTTTATTATGTTACCATTTGTTTGTAAATGTATTATAATGAATATCGTTTTAAACCAGGCAAATTCTGTAAATTAAAACTGAAGTATGTTGTTAAAAGAAGTGGCTTTTTCAGTTTAGATTCTCTCTTTCTTTGGCTGTGAAGTTAAGAAATATATATATATTTTTTTTTTTTACAGATGATACTAAAGATGATTTTACGGACGTAATACCTGTAGAAGCAAGTGGAACAAACAGGAGAGATATGAATGCTTATCTTTCCACGAAGAATACTTTTGACTCTTCGTACCCATAGAATATACTGTCTCCTATTCACATTGTTATGTTTGTGGGGCACCTAGATGTCAGAGCTAGCAGCTGTGTATTGTACTGACGGTAACTTGTGTGCTCAAGTATTGTATACACAAGAGCAAGAGACCATACAAATAGCAGCCATGGAAACTCCTATTTTCTAACAGCCAATAGGAGCGATATGCCTTTTAACAACAATATTAGTTTATGTTTTTTCAGCCTGCAGTGGGTAGAACACTGGTGGCACTTTGGAACAGAGAAATAATGGTTAACTGTTAGACATCATGCAGCATCCTCTCTACAGAATACCTGCACTCTGTAGGCATACTAGTGCGAATGGAGCACAGTTTTACTTTTTAACATGTGCACTTTTAGCAGCTAGTAAACTTAATTTCTTCTTAAAGTGTTTTATGGTGTTTTAAGAATTAATAAATGGTTGCAATACTAAGATGTATGTGATGATGTTACTCCTGTTGAAAATGTTATTCACTTGGGCTTTCCAAAGCCAGCAGTTCGGTGGTGATGATAAGTCATTCATCAGTGACAGACTTTAATAAAATGCTATAATGGTGTGCTGGGGGCTGACATACATAAGCTTCTCTCACAAAGTTGTGATCTGTGCACCATGCACAGTAAAACAGAAAAAGCCTCATTCATTATCACAATCATTGTTTATGCTATGCCTTTCAGCTGCAAAAGTTTTCAAGGTGCATCACAATAATTGCACTATAGTTATATAAAAACAGCTGTTCAACAAGTCAGTAAAATATACATTGATTTATAATTCCAGGGCACTAATAAGATAAATGTATTTTATATATATGTAAATATGCTTTAAAATAAATAGTAAGATACATTTTTAAAAAACAATGACAGTCATACCTCTCAACTGTACAGATTTTTGCCTCATATTTTTGGTCGGTTTTTCATAAAATTGTGGTTTTCTGTCAAATTAGTGGCAAATCTTTAAACGCTGAAGTTAGAAAATAATGCCAGATATTTAGTTTCAGATTTCATACCCTTCAGAAAATTCATACTAATGCAAAACCTGTTAGTCTATTGACATTCTAAGTTTGTAAAAGCAATATTTAATCCCTATTTTTAAATAATTTTATTATTATTTAAATCCCTATTTTTGGTCCATTACTCCACTTTTATTAATGAGTTTGTCCAGATTTCTTGCTGTAAGAGGTTGAGAGGTATGATGACAGTAAGTCACTGTATACCTATGTAAGAAACAATATACATATGTGTGTGTGTGTGTGTGTGTGTGTGTGTGTGTGTGTGTGTGTATATATATATATATATATATATATATATATATATATATATATTTAGGACTGAGCAAATCAGACTTTATGTAGGGGTGTGAAAAGTGCTGTAAGACAGTATGAACATATCACAGCACAATGGTGCCATCTGCAAAGGAAGGAAATTATTGATGCTTTACAAGCTCATATCTACACAGTTTGATATATGTGTATATATATATATATATATATATATATATATATATATATATATATATCCACAATACACATACACACACACACACACACACACACACACACACACACACACACACACACACACACACACAAACGTGTGTGTGTGTGTTTATGTAGGTTTGCCAGCTTTTCATATGTCCAAAGTAAGGCATTTTTGTGGAAACATGAGATTTTGCAGGACAAAGTCTACCTACAACCAACAAAAAGGACTGAACATCATTTTTTTGCCAAAATAAAAGCTTATAGTTGTAGCATTTGAGTTACTCATGCTGAGCCATATAATATTTAGGTGTTTCAGATACAAAATCATTTTTATGCAACTTTTAAAAAAAAACTCATGTTTTTTTCTCATAAAATCTCAGGACATTTGCCATTTTTCACTTATTTCACAGAATACAAGTGCTCAAATAAGGATTGTCCTGCACAAAGAGGTACAGGCGGTGTAAGAGAGCTGTTCACAGTGCATGTACAAAAGCTTGACTAGTAGACAGGAGAAGGAAGCACAGTTCATGAAATGTATGTATATAATGAGTGCGTCTCGTTACCCATTAGCCTGTTCCTGTTAATAGTCCACCATTCTGTCCCAACCATATTTTGTACTCTGTGGCTGGCACTACTCTCCTGCTGCAACATTGCTTCATATAGTGTGCTGTACTGCAACATTTGCTTGTTAGTGTAACAATGGTGCAGCCATGCACCACTGACAACACCAGCACTTCAAGGGCAAGCAATTGGCACCTTTCTGTGCTTGTTTGCAGTATGTGTGTTTGCCTGTATATGTGTATATACTTCTGTATATATGCAGCCCCGACGGTTTATCCCTATCTGTGAATGTGTTGAGGTGGCTGCACATATTTGGAGACTGGCTTGTAAGTGAATTGCTATCAGTGAAGGAATAACATTACTGAGCTCTATGCTGCATTGTCTGTGCAGTGGCTACTGGCTGACTAACAGGCTTCCATAACTCTAGTGTTGTGCACTGTTGTGTACCTCCTAGTGAGTTGCTTGCTTGCATATGTGTTGTGCACCAGCCACACCCATGGTGCTCAACACCCATGTCTCCCCAGTGGCTCTGCTCGTTGCATTCTGTGAATTGCTTATAGATTATATTCTTGCTGTTTTTTTGTGCGCTAGCCCTATGCACTGTGTACCTTTTCTTATGAATACCCATCAAGAATCTATGAGCTGATCTTGCTAAGCATTTAACATCTGCTAACATATGGTCCTTAAATATCAATTCTTCATTTAAAACTACAGCTATATGATGAACTCTCAGGAAAACTTGGATATTACCTGTGGAGCAATAAAACTCCACATTAGTAACTGCCCTGCCAGAAGCATAGTCTTGGTAGGATCTAGCCCTTTCATTTTTTTTCTTAGGAGACCTACCAACTTCCCAAATCTGTCTCCAAATGCAGATGTTAATTAATCACCATGTCTCTGCACCTTGAGTTTTCTGGACACTAACATTTGGTTTACAGTATGTTTTGGAGAATTTTTTTTTACAATGTTTTGTTTTTGCTTTGGCTGAAGAGCAGCTGCACATTGCATTATGGGAGAGGCCTGTTGGAAGATATGGTATAGAGTAAACACCCACAAGCATGGCTAAAAGGAGGCATCTGCTCAGGGCACAAGGTGTTAGAGGGTATGATCAAGTGATCAGAACTGGTATTCATTTCCATACTTGCATTTCTGAGGAGATGAAAAAAGTACTGAACTTTCAGTTAAGAGATGCAGGTTGGGAGGAATGAACCTGGCTTGGAAGCAGAAACACCCTGCATCCTACTTCACTGAAAATACCCTGTTACCATATGAATCAGTTATTAGGGATCAGGACACATGGGTTGATAGCACCCTATCTTTTGACTATTGTGGCAATTGTAGTTGGGAAATACTTCTATATTTGGCAACTGTTTGCTAAGGGCATCTGTTATAAATCTAAGAAAATTGTTGTCCCTCTGCATTTTGCTTAGTTAGGCCTATTGCTGAATATAATGTACCCTTTGGCATGTATCTGTCTAGACATACTTAAAAAACACACACAGATTCCTAAAAAAAGTATCTCTGGTCTCAAAACCTTTAGCCAGCAGAAGAGACTGTTGTCCTACTCCCTGTACTCACTGTTGTACAGACGGCTGATTGGAGACCTATACCTAGCTTCCTATGTCCTTAGAGAGCTAATTATTTTTGAATTCCTTTTCCTCGTCAAGATAAATTGTGTTGCCAATACCAGCTCTAATCTTTCATTAAGAAATAAATAAAACTAAAAGAAGATATAGGTTCAAAAAACAAAACCTCTCCTTGCTTTGGAATAGACTCCCCCTGCATATCAAACTATGTATTTCCCTGTGATCCTTAAATTTACACCAGGCCTCACAGGCACCACTCTCCTTACAAAAGTGATGCAGCCTGATATCGGGTATTGGCAAGGTGTGTATGGCATCTAGCCTGACTTGCCTTGTATATCCTATGATCTGAATAATCTTTCAACTTTTTATTAGAATGCTTTTTATTGAAATCACGTTTGTGGCTGTGCCCTTCTGTGGTTTTGTCACGCTCTTGTGAGACTGCAGAAAAAAAACGCCAAGCTTCTTGTCGGTGAGGGACACACCCACAAAGACTTGGCAGATCCACAGAGGGACACAGCAGGATGCACTGTACTACAAGCAGACTTTAGCACACATATTTTACTTACTTAAAAACTAAAAAGGAATAAAATAAAAATATAAAATTCCTCCTACTTCTTCTACTACCTCAATAACAGAATCAGCAAAACCAGCCTGAAATGCTTTTCTGAAATCAACTCGTCTGTGTTAATTTTGCAAAGTTTTCACTCTTCTGTCTTATGTTTTAATTTTTAGAGTGACTGAATAAAAAGCATTCTTTATTAAAAAAATGTTTATATTTAATTTTTTGCAAACCCAGTACTCCCATTAGGTATCACCCAGATGGTGAGCAGAACAATAACATTCCTCCATCCCATACTTCTCTGCTTGTCTCTTACAGTGCATGAGCCGCTAATCAATTTAGGTCATGTGGGCTGCAGTCAGGGCTTCATCACTCTACGTGACATAGCCAGGCTTGGTGATTCTTCCTTTTCTGATCTACTACATTTCTCCCTAGATTCAGTATGCCATGGAGCAATGTTTACACAGAACCCCCTAGAAAGATTCAGTTGATGTACAGCTTTATTTGTTTGTTTGTTTGCTGACTGTAAGGACCTGATTTCTTCAAATTGTTGTATTAAGATCATCCATGTTGTGATACAGCACATTGTGCTGAAAATCATTACACCACACTCAAAAAACAAATCTGTTTTATCGAAAGGAAAAAAATAGCTTTTCAGTTTTAGCACCTTTTCTTTTTTTTGATTTACAACATATTGCACCGTAAGCACTAGTCCCCCACAGATAAGTACTAAATCATAAATCCTTTTAAGCTCATACTTCAAAACTCCATTCCAAACTCAGTGATGTAGTATTTGCCTCAAAGCTCTCTTCAGAGCTTGAGGAAGGGCTGCTTCTTCTTCTGGGCCTCTAGATGTGGAACTCCCTGCCACTGCATGTAAGAATACCCTTCTCCTGCTACATTAAATAAAAATGACTTAAGCATTCACAGACTTTTCATGCAACTGTGAATCTCAAACTCTTCATACAATTGCCACATTCTCACTTGGGTTATGATTTCTTTTCCTTTACCTCTGTTTTATTTTGTACTATAACTACATACTGTCTAGGCCTTGCCTATGCTTTATGTTAGGATTGTTGGTTATTGTAGTAGCAAATTCTGCAACATTACCACTGCTGTTTTATCTTTGCATAAATTGTTGATGTATTGTTCTTATCACACTTTGTGCTGTGACAGGTCATAGCCGGAAAAGGATCCACACATAGGACAAGTCTTCTTACTGAAAATAAATTAAAAAAAACCATGAAAACAGAAGTTCACTGAATTCATCAATACCAGTCTTCTATTCTACTCATTCAGGGGTCTCACAATATATCTGCAATACTGGATCATTTTTACACCTGGGGTTCTAATACATGTCCAGTTTATAAGGGTCACTCATTTAGCAAGCATATCTGTTAACCTGGTTCTTAATAAAACATAAAACACTTCAATGTATATCTGCACTTCTGACAAACAATATTTCTATCACACTTCTTCAGCTGTATCAGCTTCGTTATTGTCAGAGCTCATTTGTTGCAGTTTTGAAGATTAAATCAGATTCAGCAGCAGTACAAGAGAAATAGAAGAGTAGAGGTTAAGAGGTCATACTCCAACCACTGTGTTTTTCACATTATTGTGCCACAATATGCAACTGTAATCTACCATCTGATGTAAATGTTTCATTATATAAAAAACTATGGATTGGCAACCAAATGGCAAAACTCTGGCTAATACTCATCTGGCTGATGCTCCTTTGGCTTGTCCTGTTCTGGCTGGTACTCGTAACTCTTGAAGGGTCACTAAGCTGTCATAATAACCATGCAAATGCAGCTCCACGGCTTTGTGAGGTACACAGTGTAATAGCAGATGAATTAATTCTTTTCACATCTTTTTTCAGCTATGATTTTTTTCTTCCAACAATTCTTTACCTTCTACCATCAGCTAAGGCCAGTGATCCTCTTCATTCTTCAGAAGTGTAATGGCAAGGAGGTGAGGACATCATGGTGCACCAACATCCTGGTGGTAGGGAGGTTTTTTTGCTTGCACTAAAGTAAAATTAGAATGTGATAAGCCCAAAAATAGATTAACTATCACAACTTATCAAAACACATCAGTGCCATTCACTCTAATGGTACAGACTGAAAAAAATTATTTTAGCAGGGGGGCAAGTGTCACTTCACCACCTCCACTTGGAACAGGCCCCCCATATTCCTAAATATATACACAAACATATATATAGGCTTAATATCAAAATAAAGAATGAACGTTCGGTGACAACGGGAATGTTGAACGTCAGTTGGCTGATTCCCATTTTGCCGACCTTCAATTCTGTGAGTGTCAGTTGCAACAAATGCCACTGTGGTCGATGTTACGAATAGAGATTACGGTACATTGCAGATTGGGAAATTTATCCTTTTCCTCACTGCAGTGCGATCTTGGAGATGAAATACTTAATTTGCAGGGGGTGTGGGGGGCTTGCCCCTGCATAAATGTGAATTTCAGTGTTGTGCAGTACATTTTTACTGCTGTAAAACAGGCATGTAAGTGTATACTTACCACACTGTTGTAAAAGGTGCAGGAAGAAAAGGATGTTGAATAATGCTGAATTTGCATTTGTTGGTATGACATTCGACATACTGAGCTAATTAATATGCAGTATATCAGTATTATGAGTTGCTAACATGAGCGGCTTACATTCTGCATTTCACAGTTTTGATAGTAAATATATATGTATATATATATATATATATATATATATATATATATATATATATATATATATATATATATATATATATATATATATATATACATACTCTACAGTCACAAATCAGATCATTTAGGGAAAGGAGAAATTCCTGAAAACATACCATCTTGATCAATTGCTGCTTTTACTTTTAACACAAGTAAGTAAGTTATCTCCAAGGGACTACTACATGAGAAAATTCAGGACAGCCACATCTTTTTCACTTTAGCCCACCCTTAATCCCCACCCCTGCTTGTGGAGTGCAGTGAGACATAAATGTGGTTTACCGGTGCTCACTGCTTGTGGAGTGCAGTGAGACATAAATGTGGTTTACCGGTGCTCACTTTCACACATACATCCTCTAGAGCAGATGACTTACTTGTGCTTCCTAGCATATTTCTTTGATTTTACTCTCTTCAGCAGGGATGGCTCTTTGCTTCCTGAATTTGCATAACTGTACATACCCTCTCCAACTGGCTGCCTGGCTGTCCTATGGCCCATTACTGAGCAAAAGGGATAAGCACAGAAATCATTGATGGACTAACTCATTTGCATTATCTGTAGCTCAGGGAATAGGCTTAAATGTTTTTGAGTATAATATAAACAATGTATGGATCACCACACATCAGGGCCAGTATGCTGTTGACTCTATAACATACTAGCAAATAGACAAGATACCTGTCTCAGGAAAACTGTACTGTACAGGCATGGTGGCATTACCTATGCACCTTATTTCAAACACCTCATCAATATGGTTATGGGAGTAACAGCCTTTTTCTTATTTCAACATGCCAGATTTATTAATGCAACAGTTTAACTAAAGCTGGAGTTATATCACCAAACATTTTGCAGTCCAAATCCATTCACAGAACCACATTGCGGCAACATATGAGGACCACACAAGATTAAACAGCAGAGTAATATACAAACTCAGAACAATGCACCAGGGCCAAAGAACAGAAAACAGCAGAATAAACTACAAACTTAAAACAATGCACCAGGGTCAAACAACATAAAACAGCAAAGTACAAACTCAAAAGCAAAAGGGGAACTAAAAACGATTTAGCCATATACTATTCTGTTTAGTACCTCACAGAACTATATTGTGATGTTTCATCTCTTTCAAGTGCTCACAGTGATTTTTAATCTGCAGGCAGAATTCTATGTTATGAATCTGAAGACAGTAGAAGAACCCTGCTAACCTCCTCAGCTTGTCTTCCCAATGCAGTTGAACTTGTAAAGATTGGTGAACATGTATACATTGTACCTGGTCACCTCCCCCACAAATCTTGGCTATGGATACACCTCTAAAGAAAGCTGCAAATAGTGCAGTACCTCCGGTGGAATGTGTTTGATGCATCTTCATAAAGGCCTGCTTGCTAAGTCTAAGTCATAAGAAAATACAGTATGGTAATCCAGTTTGAAATGGTTCACTTTCCTACAGGAAAGATAAGCTTGATAGGTGCAAAAGAGACAAATAATTCTTAAAAACTTTAGTTCTGGTCACAAAGGCAAAAAAAAAAAGTTATACCTTTAGATCCACAAGATTTAAAATGTTCTCACCAAGATTATGAGGAAAAGGATAGAAAAAAGGAAGCTAAATTTTCTCATTCATGAAAATGTCTGACATAAGATTAGACCTAAAGGAACAGTGAGCAGGAAGACCAATCCAGTTTTATGAAATATAGTGTAGGGCTTGGAGGATATAAGAGCCTGCATAATTATCAGAACAAGTATTAATTCCAGAAAATAAATTTTAAGGCAACATAATAGACAGGTTCAAAATGAGACTTTGTCTTTTCTAAACACAGTGCAAGTCCTAAGAAAGGGGGCACTACCTTCTTAAGAAGATTAATAGGAGCAACAATAAAAATAATCTACCTGCACTGGAAATGGAATATTGTTCTAACACTAAATGAAGGTCTTTTCCACTTTAAAAAATGAAATGTCTGGATAGTTGGTTTTCTGACTTCTTGCAGGACTATAACCACCTGTTGAAAAAACAGATATCGATTAGTAATTAAAATCTCAATTTGCATGCTGTGAGCTGAAACGAGTATAGGGCAAATTCACAACAGCTATCTCTTTGCACTGCCTAGAGTGATGGTGAGATGATTGCATTAGTCAATGTATGACAGTCAAAATGAGAAGAATTCTTGTTTTTAAAACAACTCCTTCCACTAGAGATAGATGACAGCATCCAGCATCTCCACATTCTTACTATGGTATTTTGCTATCTTCTGTAAAATGCCAGAAACTAAATGTTGATAGGATTAGGGCTATGAGTTGTTGACAAGCAAATTTCTGTAGTATACTGATTCCTTCAACCTCCATTTGCCTACTGTGCAACACTGAGCAAATAACTTACCCAGACAGTGCTCTGTAGCAATTGGACAAGTAGGCTAGGCTTCTCAGAAGTCTCCTGGTTTGCATGCCTTATAACACCGACAATGATACGAACGTGAACTGATCTAAACAGATCCACTTCCTTTATTTCTGTCATGGATGAAAGAAAATTAAAAAAAAAATTCCGAATTGAGCTTCCACTGATAATCTAAGTGACTGGCTTAGCTGATTTGAAAGCACACTGCTTTCTCTGAGTAGGTCGATGACCAATAGCTGGACGTCTAGGAACAGCGCGATCTCCAGTACCTACACGGGGAACTTGCAAAGATGGTAAGATGTCTTCTACATTACTTACTTATGGTACCACACTACTATTGTGCAGTCCATCACCACTTGGAGAGCTCTTGGATAAAGACATTTTCTGAAGGTTTCACATATTCTATATTTGCCTAGTAGAAAGAAAGAGTTAGTCTTTGCAGCGTACCCCTTTAACAGCATTTATGATTCTATTGCATTTTCATCCATTCCTTCTCCCACACTCTTTCTGCATCTCTCCACCTCTGTATGTAAAGAGGTACTTTCACAGATGCAGTGAGTAGTTGGTCTCTCTAATCTGTTTCTACCCCTTTCACACCTTGTCATTCTTATTCAGGATGACCCCTTCACATTAATGCAACATTTTCTTGTGCTGCAATGTCATGCCTGCTGTCTCATCTCCCCTAGAATGAAGACAGCTCCATCTCCTATAGTGTCTGGTAATACCCTTTACCTTCCATACCACACACCTATCTGTTGACTATACTCTGGACTCCTTCCAGCAGCCTGATGACCCCCTTTTTCCAGAACCATCTGCAGTGCTGAAGGTACAGCCTGGTGTGGGCTTAAGGGAAATGTATAATCTCTTTGTTGCTCACTGTTTCTCCTGATGAAGCACACTAGTATTCTGCTTCCTGCAGCCACTACCTTCTCAATCTGCTCTTGATGTTACAGGTCTGGTATGATGAACACCCTCAGATCACTGTCCTGCTATCCCAATATCAGCTCCTTTCCTCCAAACTGACACCACACCAGAGTTGCAGTGGCCCAAATGCAGCACCCTGCACGTATATTCATTGAACCTCATCTGTCATGATTCTTTCAACTGTGTTGAACTTTCCAAGTCTTTTCTTAGACTCTGTTTTCCTTGACCTATCTATCTGTCATCACTGGAGTCTGACCCCATCCACTTTTTCTTCAGATATGTCTGACATGAACATAATGAAAATAAAACAGTTTTTTCCCCCTGATGAGTGGCACATAGAAATGGTGATGCCCATCCATAAGGGTGGCCTTGCAACTGACCCAGGTAATTACAGACCTATCAGCTTTACAAGCTTCATGTGCAAAGCCATGGAATGTATTATAACTGACTTCATAAACCATAATATTAGTAATCTTGTTGGACTTGACTGCCAACAGCAAGGTTTTGTGAAGGGTATAATCTGTCTATTTAATCTAGTAAATGTCTTTAAAAGCATTACTGAAGCTGTAGATGGTAGCCATGCAGTGATGCCGCATATCTGGACCTGGGGTCTCCAAACCCATTCCCCCACATTGACATCATACAAAAGCTAAATGCTTTAACAACAGACCCATATATGGTCAGGATGGATAGCAAACTGTCTGAAAAACAGAACTCCTGCAGTGCAAATTGCAGGTGCCTCATTAGAAAATTACCAGGAGTGCCCCTCAGGGCTTAGTACTGGGACCTCTCCTTTTTGGTATTTACATATTGGATCTTGAAGCAAAGAGCTAAGACCTTTGACTAATAAATTTGCAGAAGATTGCAAATTGGGGATTGTTGAGTCATCCTATGACATTAAAATCATGCAGGAATGAATACTCTATATTAAGCACTTGGTGTACTAAACATGAGCTCAGACTTTGTGTAGTATCATCAGTTTTGGTAGACAACCTCCTCCTCTCATCATTTTGCCTAGACACCTCTACAAAATGAAAATGTAGTTATGGAACTAGGTACCTGGGTTGATAGTACCCCCTCTTTTGACCATAGTGTAACAATGACTGTCAGGAAATCTTTTTATTTAGCCCAGCTAATAGCCAAAGGAATATTGTCAAAGGAAAAGGGGCAATCACTTTTTTATATTCAGCATTGATCAGGCTACTTTTTTGAGTACAGTACCCCCTTTGGGATGTAACTAAACATATCAAACATTTAAAAAGACCCCAAAAGTTCCTAACCAAAACAAAAATAACAGGCCTAAAGTTCCTGATCTACCAAAAAAGACTGGGAACTCTATATGCTTATTCAGTGCCTTATAGGTTTTTGAGAAGAGATCTCTGTTTTGCTTACCATGCCATTATAAACTCAATGTCCTGGACCTTCAGTTTCTTAGCAAGTCAAACACATCCTCTAGTACTAGAATCAGGGACCTACATTTTTACCAGTAGACAGATAAAATACAGTTGAAGGGCATGTTTAGAACCTAGCACCTCCCAAACCTCTACAATAAACTCCCCCCTGCATGTTAAGCAGTGCAACTCACTATCTTTAAACATAAACTAGATGACTGGATAGGTGTTCACAAGTTTACTCCAGGACTAACTGGTATTGCACTTCTGGAGGAAAGTGGTGTGGCCTTAGGGAGGGTACTGCCAAAATGGAATTGCCATGAACATGGCTGGCCTTAGGCAAGCTGGTATTCTACATGAAAAGGCTTCATGTCATGCCCCCACCCCCATTGCCCATCCTCATTGTGGCATACTGGCACCATTCAGATTACATGTTTTATTCCCTTTTCTGCACAGTTTGTGTCACTCCATTTTTTTTTTTTTTGTGGTTGTTCAATCATTCAGGATGTTCTGTCTACGCAAGACTGCACTCTGATAACTGTGGAGAAAACAACTGCATTAAGCTGGGGGTCTGGGGTCTAGCAAGGCCCCCAGAAGCCATGGGTATTCCAGATGCTCTTAGGTGCATTTTAGAGTTTTTTTTAAAACAAACCTTTCATCCAGGGTGACCTGAATAAAAAACACGATGAAAGATAAATTTAACATAACTCTTCAACTGTTTTTTTTTTTCACATCCTTTCAGCACACTCAAACTGACCAAGACTACACTATGATAAAATGTAGTGGAAATTCTGAGTTAAGTTGGGGGGCTGGGACTACTGGGATCCCAGAAACCTTGGGGTTTCCAGATGCTTTGAGATGCATTTTAGAGGTTTTTAAAGAACCTTTTCAAGCACTGATGGCCTGAACGAAAACAACAATGAATGAAAGCAATTCAGTGTTATTCTTCAACTTTGCTTTTCCCTGCTTCCTTTGAGCCAAGACTGCACTGTAATCACTAAATTAAGCTAGGCCTCTTGGCCTTCTAGGCACTCAGAGATGACTGGGTTATTGATGTTCATAGATACATTTTAGAGTTTTGTCCCAATCTTTTGATCCAGTGATGGCCCACACAAAAATCATGTAAGAAAAATTCAATCCTACTTTTTTATTTCAAGGAAGTTAATACGTTGTATCCAGGTTTTAATGCTTAAAACTGACCAAACGCCACTTTGCAATAAACTATGAAGATAAATGCTTATGAGGATACAGATATCATATCAGAGAATGGTGCCTTCCCCCTAACCCCCCCCTCAAAATAGCTAGCATTTTTTGAGTATCCCCAATGGTGTTAAACTGGGATGAAAATTAATGCACAAATCCCCACAATCATATATTTCAATCTGCTGCTGCTGACACATGTATAGTCAGCATGCTTCCTCACCTCCTATCAGCAAAAGACAGCCACCTTCTGTATACCCTTATGATGTCAGACTGAGAGAAAACTGAAAAAAAAACGGAACATAGCATATTTGCTGTCAGACATATATATAAACAGCAGGCTTACATACTGACTCCAAAACAATAGTTATCTATATATGCATCAGATGTTTGATTGTGAATAAAATGGAAAAAAGTATTACAGTAAGGTTCCCAATTTGATACTTCTAGATAATACTATGTCTATATGTAAGTTGTACTGACCCTCTGAGCACCCCAGCCCAAAATATAGTGACCACATTTTACCTTTGTTCCAAACACACAGTTGCCAACATTAAAGTATTACACATGGCTTACATAACTCACATTAGCCCTGAAGAGCCAAATTAGTAAGTAAAGAGGAGCAGGCAGCTAGCTATTTTCTATCACAAATAACCGTAGCAATTATACCTACTCTGTCAATGCATATCAAGTGTCCAGTTAAGTAGACATTTGTACTTCTCACAAATGCACACTAGTCTTGCAAAGCCATATAGTGATTGTTTAAACTGAACAAATGACAAGAGGGTCAGTTACTTTCATCAAACCAGCCCCCACCCAACAGTCATAGCTATGATGTCTGATGACTATGTAATATTAATTCGCCTCCACACAAACAAGTTCCAAAACATTTAAGTATTCCAAGTTGTTACACACGCAAATCACAATGCCAACCAGATTGCTAAAGATATCTGGATGATCACTACGAGCATTGTTGTAAAAAGGGACTTGGCTTAACTTGAATGGTCAAGCCAAGTAGAGCATTTCCCCTCTGAGGCCCCCAACATGCTGTAGGGGAATTTTGTTTTAACAGGGAACTTTATTGATTTATTTATTTTTTAGAAGAATGAAATGTTACATTGTTCTAAAAAATAAATAAATCAATATAAAAAAAGTGTCTGAATATACACTGCATCCTAGGCATTCACCTGGTTTAGCTATGTGTAAAGCTGGCCCTGGTTATGAGATACACCTTGAAATATCTATGAATCTATGAATTACTGACCCCAGGACTGAGCACAACAGTACATTATTACAGTATATTACATTTACTGTGTAGCAAAAGGAGATAAGAAGCCAGTCTAGTCTGCCTTTTAAGTGCAGCTGGCATGCTTCTTAGCCAACTGTATATCCCCCTACTTACTTTCCAGCTGTAACACGTCATACTGAATGCCTCTCCAGAAACCTCCCTTCATCTACACCTATTCTGATAGTCCTTCCAATGGCTCCTCAACCATCTCCATGAAGAATTACTTTCAGAGATCCAGAATCAAGGAGTTGTTGGCCCCTACAGTCTGCTGTCTGTACACCCCCCCCCCGTCCTTCCTGTTCACATCTTCCTGACATGATTTTGTGGACTCATTTAATGTCCTCCATCTGTTCCTGTCATTTTTTTTATTTTCATAAAAGTGTAACAAAACTGAAATGAAGCAGTATGAAAAGATGAAATGCAGAATGCCAGAAAAACAGAATCTGAAAACTAGGATACAGTAATGAACACTTTACCTGTGTTTGTGCAGCAGTAATGAAAACCTGTGCCAACATATGGGATAACTTTATCAAGAAGATCTACATACATACAAATATTTAATTTCACTAAATATAGCTGCCAGTAGTATTAATACAGAACAAGAAAAAGACTAAAAGAAGGCGTTCATTTTTATACGCCCTCTGTAATGAGCTAGATAATGCCCAGTGTCACTATGATGTCACTGACAAACCTACGTGGTACTATACAAACCCTGCTGCTCATTTATTTTTAAACTTTTCATTATCTGTTTCTGTTTCAAGGTCATAGGATCATAGGAGAATACTCAGATAATAACCCTAAAGGGCCTTTTTAAGCCTAGCCATGCTTCCCAGAAATATTACAAGGGCATTAATGCCATAAGGTATGTAGTGAGTATATAAACCTGGACATGAGTGGTCGAGCATTTAAAACTTCCACATTCTAACAAAGATATAGGTGCTAGACTGCGAGTACATTTGCAATTTCTCATCCATTGTTCCAAGTTTTACTTGAATAAGTGCAAGGAAGAACTTTGTTTCACATGGATGGGAAGCCTGTTCCAGAGAAAGGGCAGCCTGTGAAATACTTACCTGACCCTCCAGCATATCTTATTTATGTTGCAGTGTTGGTTTGGCTCTCTCGATTGGGTATTTCTGGTATTATTTGTTTTGTGGATGTGCAACAGGACCATTAAAGCTGGATCAGAGGGCGTTTTGTAGGCCAGGCATATGTCGCCTTTCAGTAGCCTGTAGAAGTTCAAGTATAAGGACAATGCTTTGCAGCAGCCCATGCAGGACTAGTTTTCTATACCATGTATTCTTTTTGTGAGAAGCCTCTGTGGTTGTTCCTCTTGTTGCATATACCTGGCCAGGTACCTGTCAAAGGGTGCATTATACTCAATGATTGGTCTTTTAAGGGCAAAGTAAAATGGAACAATTACATCTTTGGACCTTAATACCATACTCTTGACCATACATTGTGCAACATGGAATTATTTTCTTACTACTGTAGTCAAATGACAGTCAAAGGCCAGGTGACCATCTACATGTGTTCTCAAATCCCTGACTACTGGGTCTACTCTTAGGGGTGTATTAATTCTTCTCAGTTCTGTTATCAAAGGTGGTTAGCTACTTTTCCATTTTCTGGTGATAGACGTTTTGAATGCTAGTAGTAAAAAATCAAAAACAGGCCTTTAAAGAGCTATTCCATAGTCCCCATCTAAAAAAATTAAAAATAATTGTAAGCTCAAATTTACCTTGCCCGACCAAATCTTATCACGTATAGCTTAAATATCTTTCTTAACTCATTCTCTCCAATAGAGCTCTTTTGAGTTTGTGCTCTTTACCCTTAGCAGGTATGGCCTGAGCCTTTTGAAAAAAAAAATGAAGTTATCTCCTCACAGTTCAAACAAACATTCATATCTATAGAGCCATAAATGTTACTAGAAAACTGTAAATGGTAAACTATTCAGAGCAAACTAACCTTTACTATGGTTGAATTCATTCAGTTCTAGGTCTTAAGATGGATTTTATAAGTCAGAACAACCACAGTAGCTATAACTTATGTAAGGCTGTATAAACATCTTACAATATCTCAGTAAATGTTCAAGCAGCAAACTTAATGCAAGTGGTATTTCCTTAATGCAGCTGTGAGCTTCCATATGAGGCTAAGCAGCTCTGACTGCCACTTGATTGTTGAGATATTTAGAAAAATATAAATGCTATTACAATTCAAATAGAATTCAAATAATATTCAATATCTACCCCAGTCAGTGGTCAATTATCAATACAGTTGTATTTGCCACTGTCTAAGCTACAAGATGGAATCATCTGATACTTTTCACATAGCATGGTTTTGACATTATTAATGCAAACATGAATGAGCAGTGATTAATATCTAGAGGCGTCAGTAGGATGCAACTGCAGAAACACCTGCAGGAGTCACTAGGCTGTAATAAGATAACATTTCCTAAGACTACACAGCTCCAGAAAGTATGCACCCAGTCTCCCAGTTCAGGAAAGCTACATTTCCAACAGTTTGGGGCTGTGTCTGCAAATATTTTACTCAGTCTTGGGGGAGTATGACAAATCTGAATAGGTGTTGTCAAAAAATATCTTGACATTGCCTTAAACAAATCTGTTCTTGTCTTTATGGAGGATAACTTTATCTTTTCTAGCCTCGGGTCATATCCTTTCTCTTCCATCTCCTGCACCCATCTGGTGCCTTTCCAACAGTCTGTGCCCATCTTCTAACACAGCCTCCAGACTGGATCTGCTATGACAAGTTGATTTCCACCATTGCCTTGACACAAACACGTCAAGAATAATGTCACTGAACCAACACATTGCAAGCACAGTAATATCATTTTTGCAGGAGATAAGCCCCCCCCCCCCACACACACACACACCCTTCATGTGGGGACTTTGTCCCTTCACCACTGTTGATAAAACATACCATCTTCTTGACTGCCCAACCACTTGGAAAAGAGAAAAAAACCTGCATGGGTGAAAAGTTTAGGTGCCCAAACTGTGATGCCGCAGTAAATTGTACTAATAATACATACAATTGGGGGCAGGTAACTTTGAAAAAAATGGGATCAAAGAGGTTACAGTTGACCAGTTAGTTGACAACCATACATAGGAAAACCCTTCAGAACTGCAGAAAGCACAAGTTTAGCTGTAAGTGAACAGCGCCTATTATAGAAAGATTATTATTATTATTATTATTATTATTATTATTATTATCATCATCAGTGTTTTGCTTCGAGTCCATCTTCACTGAGGATACTGCCTGACATTTTGTTGACTGCTATCATTGTCCCCTCAATCTGCTCCTGATGGTCCAATCTAGATATGATCAACATTCATACATTCTCCTCCTGCTCTTCTGTTAACTGTTTTACTCTCCCTAGGTGATACTTCACAACAAGGTTGCTGTGGTCCAGACAGAGTACTTTACATTCAAGCTACAATGAACCTCAACTGCCACCTTTTTTTGCCCACTTTTTTAGCCATTCTGAGATTTTTCTTAGACTCTTCCCCTCCATCCTGCACTGCTGACTCTAACATTGCATCACCAGCGAAGGGCCAGATCCTGCTCTCCAGTCTCTCAGATATATTTGAAATGAACCTACTTCAGAGTACAAAATCCAGGACAGACACCTGTGACACTGCACTTGACACTTTCCTTATTCCTGACATTGTTTCTCTCCATACCTCTCAATCTCTTAGATTAAGAATTCTGGACAAAGGCCAAAATTATTGGGGGTGGTGCAAAGTCCAAAACTCAAGGATATGTTTTAAATATTGTTCTCAGAAACTTAGAAGTTTGGTAGAATAACAGATTTTGAACTGGCGTGCATTTTCTGAAAGACACAAAGCCTGAAACTCAAGTATCTGCCATTACTTATGGACTTAAATCCTCAATTATTTGCCATAAAACTGCAAATTATATGAGGAACAGGCAAAACATATGAGGCAAAAATCTGGGCAGTCTACAAAGTTCTGGACAGTTGATGTGTGTGTGTGTGTGTGTGTGTGTGTGTGTGTGTGTGTGTGTGTGTGTGTGTGTGTGTGTGTGTGTGTGTGTGTGTGCCCCTTTCTCTCTTACCATGACCTCCTGTGCATTCCATTTAACCATATAACAAACCAGTTCCATAGTCTTGATTCTGTCCCTGACTGTTCCAGTTTTCCCAGCAAACTCCTATGTACAACTGCATCAAAAACCTTGCTAGACTCCAGGATGACCATGCTACCTATGCTCCTTTGTGAAATGCTCTTAGGCCAGAAGGCTACCAGTTCCCTGGATTTTTCTACTTTGTATTTTCCATTTCTCAGGCACTACTGTAGTCACCAGTGCTTAGCTGAAAATATTGATCAGGAGATATTCCACCACACTGGCCATATACTTGAGAACCCTTGAAGGCAGACCTTTTGGCTCCTGTTTTTCATCCTCTCTTTGGTTCCATCTTAGTTTTCTCCTTTTATGTCTTGGTATTTGTCCACTTCTCTCTTCACTCTGTCCAGTATTCATCTCTGGACAGCACCACATGTTTGCTTTGGGTTGTGAAATAACAAAGTAAAGTATTCATCCAGTACCTTTCCGTTCTACCAATGCTCTGTGCTCTCTTTTTCATCTTTGCTCAGCCTGGCCAAGTCTATTATCTTCCTTGACTGTGTGTAATACATGGCTAAAGATACCTTTGTTAGCCCTCTTTGCTGTCCTCCTTTTCCTTTGTTGATCTTCTACTAGTATCCTTTTACTGTACATCCAAAAATTCCATACCCAGTCCAACAATTTCCTAAAGAGATTGTGAAAGAAGACCTGCCAACATAATCTTCCCATATAATATAGAGGAAGGTCAAAGTGAACAGATTACAGTGGTTCAGGCACATGTGCAGAAAAGCAGAGGACAAGCTGATGAAGAAGATTTGGGACAGACAGGAAGAAAGCAAGTGGAAATGGCATCCACCAAAGAGATGGATGAATTGTGGAGAAGACCTGTGACAGTCAGGCATGTCTGTCAAAGAAGGTAGGAGAATGGCATTAACAATAACAATTGTTAATTAACATAACAATGATGATGATACAGAGGATTATGATTCGGTTGATGATCTTAAAGAGCATATTATGTGTTCAAGACATGGATGCCATTGAGAGGTGAATCTTGGTATCCATGTTGAGAACCCAGAATTCCTTATTAAGAATGGAGATATGATCATAATTCTTTGTAGAGTATGGAGATTTATCTTCTCCATATACTACTAGTTAATCAAAAATGAGATTAAAAAAACAAACATGGTGTGTTGTTCTGGCTTTGAAAGCTGGCAAAGTAGTGGAATAGTGGTTGACATCCTTACGCATTCCCTGTCTAAGGGAAGCAGTTTAATTCAAAATGCGTGTGCACTTCAGCATGCAGAAGGCAGACACGGGAGTCATAATGAAACTACTTCATGTCCTTCTGCTACTGTTTTCTAGTTAGAGCTGACCCCTTTTAGTGTAGACTTCATGTTACAACCTCATAGGGGGTGCTTAATAATTTTTAGGCACCCTCTAAGTGTTGTTGGGTCTCATGATATAGTAGTGCTTAACTAGGATATAATTTAGCTGGTTTTGAGTGTAATTGGGGTGCTCCATGCAATACACTGCAGTTTTAATCTCTGACTAGGACATAGACTGTGAGATAATCTTTCAGATAATCCCGGGAAATTAACATTCACAGATTTCAGAAGCAATTCTGAGATATTGTTTTTTCAGTTTAAAACCTTGTAAGACAGCTTTAACTCAGCTGATGCTCTACCATACTGTAAACACTGTGAAGCCATATCAAATGTTAAAAATAAGATTTCAGTACATACTTCCTACCAGCAAACCCAATATCAGAGTACATTTTCTCTCCAGAGGAGAGTAATACTGGTTTGTCCACTATATATATATATATATATATATATATATATATATATATATATATATATATATATATATATATTCCATTGGGTGACAATACAGCTACACATTCACAGATGATATCTATTATTATGCAAATTCTGAAGTCAAATTACTTCCATTTTAAATGGTGTATACCCATGGATACAAGCATAGCTGTATATGTTCTTTCTGGCTTCCATGATACAGTCATGCACACAACCCCTCTGGATGGCAACACAGTCAAAATCATACCTGCACCCCTCTTGAATGGTATATATGGTTCACCTCACACACACACACACACACACACACATATATATATATATATAGATATATATATATATATATATATATATATATATATATATATATATATACAGATATACAGACAGATGCATGCACACAGACATACACACATATACATATTCATATACATATCCACACACTCACTTCTTCAAACACTGTCACACATGCATACATATAGTTCAACTCCTCAGACATGATCACACATACATTCAGGGTGCTTGCATATTTCGTTTTTGGGGGAGGGCTTTTTCCCCTCCTGACCCTGGGCTGCCTCTGGCTATATCTCTTCCTTTCTATGCTCATCCAGTCCCTTCTGGATGTGACCCATCACTGGGTAGCGCACTTGATTCTTTGGGAGGTCAACTTCATGGTAGCATAGTGTTTATCCCTGGGAAAGAGAGACCCAATGGAGAGTTGTAAGTATAAAGCTAGGAGCCATTATCTTTGCAGCAGCCAGCTAAGCTTCCGACCTGTGGGAGCGACTAGTGCATTGATGTCAGAACATTGTTTCCACTCCCTCTTTTACCCTGGGATAACCTGCAAGGGTCCTGGTCTCCACCAAGGGTCATACAGGCGTTGGGCCCCCCAAATCCTCCCAGGACAAGAGAGCTCTAGCCATCAGTTGCTTCATATAACCTTCCAGGCTGGCCCTACCAAGGATGGTGTCCATTCCTAAACATGGGCACTGGTGGTTCAAAGTGATATTCTGTCTTTACACCATTGAAACAAAAAGCTCCTTGTACATTTCTAAGATGCCATCATAAATGCATATTTACCTGTCCACCATGCATGGTCCCTGGGACATATTCACATGTTCATAGGTAGGTACTAGGCTATTGGCCTAAGGGCCTACGTAAGCCTAGCCAACAAGGTTCCCTGGCTTACACTGTGCATACAGCCACCCTGCTCATGGTTCCTCAGTCTCACTCACACAGACATGCAGCACTCCCTGTGAACGGATCCTTAGACACATTCACAGATATGAATATACAACCCTCCTGCATAGCCACTCAGACACATTAACATATATAAACATGCAGATGATTCCTCAGACACATTACACATTCACATGTAGAAAACGTACAACTATCCACAGATGATTCCTCAGACACATTTAGACACACATGCAGCAACTGCCCATTCATGTCTTCTAAAGCACAATAGTATATCTAAAGATACATCCCCCCTACATGATTCCTTAGATACATGCATACATATAAATATTCACCACTTCCTCTGTATGGCTCCTCAGACACATTCACACATACATGCATCATTTGCCATGCATGACTATGATATGTTCACACATATATATATATATATATATATACACACACACACACACACACACACACACACACACACACACACACACACACACATACACACGTGCATGCATACCTAAGGACCCTGTGCATGGTTCCTCAGATAGGCTCACACACACACATATAATATGTATATGTGTATATATATATATATATATATATATATATATATATATATATATATATATATACATACTTGTACAATTCATAAATATACATATACATCTCCCTGTGCATGACTCCTCATACACAATCATACTGACATACATAAATACATAAATGCTTGCATACATGCACACAGCTTGGCTCCTCCGACAGAGTCACAGATACATAAATACAGCCTTGTCCCCCATGCATGGTTCTTGAGACACAGCCGCATACAAGTACAGCCCCTACACATGGTTCCTGAGACATAGCCATACCATGCCTGAATATGTTTAGACTTCTGGCACTGTTCTTTAGATACAGTTATAAATTTATGCAAGCATCATATGGATCTATGGTTAATTGTTGAAAGGAATAACCATCGAAAAGCACATCATTGAATGCAAAGCATTCTAACTCCAGAAACTCCATCCATCAAAAGTGCACTTCACTGAACATGTGAGACAGGGAAAGTAACTACTTGGCCAACACTTTCCTGCCTCACAAATGGCCACATTTGAGGGGCTATGCCCCCCACACCTCCTTACATGGGGCAAAGCCCCCCACAACTCCCCAACTATATATACCAACTCTGAGATCACATTACAGTGGGGAAAAGTGAGACAGGGAAGTGTTGGTCAACTAGTTACTTTCCCCCGTCTCGCATGTTTGATGAAGTGCACTTTCAATGGCTGGAGTTTCTCTGCTTTACCTTTAATGATATGCCGTTAAATGGTTATTCCTTTTGACGATTAACCATAGATCCACATTATATACCTGGTTAAATGGCTTCCCTGATAAAGTCACACATACATACAGCCTTTCTGTGTGGTTCCTGAGATAAATTATACATAGAGCCCCCTTGTGTATCACTCCTCAGACACAGTACACACAGCCCACCTACACATAGATCCTAAAGAAAAACTCAACAACATACTAAATTAGCATTTCAATAAAACCTGGAAGAGCAATTGTACAGCTAGAGTGGCAAAACCCCTCTACCTCTGTACAGTTTAGCTTTGCTTCTATATTCCACCTATCATCTCTTTCTCATTAAACTTCCAGAGACCATATAGTTCCCTGCTATTCAGATATCTGTTATGTCTGTGTTGATTTCCTGTTTCATACCATAATCATTAAACTGATGTTAATAGCATCTAGTCCTTTATTTGCTGCTGTTTTTGATGAGATTCTGCTCCAGGTATATATATATATATATATATATATATATATATATATATATATATATATATATATATATATATACATCATAAATTCTCCATATTGATTATATTGGTCAAACAGCAATTACTGTTTTTATGTCAAGAATATAATGGAAGCTGTTCTACATGTCATTAGGATTCGATATTTCCATGTTATTTCTTGCATTTTCACTACAAAAATCTGCTGTGAATGATAATGTCTTCTCATCCATCTGCACATTACTGATATTTCCTTATTGGTATTACTGCCAATTATTGATATTTTTGTATTGATATCACTGCCTGTCACCGGTATTTCTGTATTATTATTGCTCTATTGATATTTATGTATGAATATTTCCTATTATGCCATGAAGCTTTTTGCCTTGAGCATGTGCTGAAAAATGTTCTGTCCTCAATGTGATTATCCCGGTCAATAAATTAAGTAAATAAATAAATAAACAAATAAATGCATACGTACATAAGTAAATAAGCTACTTCATCCATGTATTAATGTCATTGTATGAGTCAGGGTTGAGTTTATGCAAAGCTGTGTGATCAAACTTAAGCCTGCAGATTTAAACAGCTGAAACTCTTAAATGCTAAGATACTTTCTCACCACTGACACTCAGAACCGTATAGCACTGACACTCAGAACCGTATAGCACTGACACTCAGAACCGTATAGCACTGACACTCAGAACCGTATAGCACTGACACTCAGAACCGTATAGCACTGACACTCGGAACCATATAGCCAAATATATTCTCTTTCCTGAGAATAAGTATTGTCCTCCTTTTTTGTTACTTTAGGCAACTCAAAAAATTCAATTTTCTACAAAAGGTCAACAAAATGTGTTGCTTCATTAATCTGTCTCATACTAGAACATTCTGCCATAACATTTTTCTTGCCTCCAAGACTCTAAACGTTAATTTTAGTGCCAGCCTGTTACTGGCCACTACTATCTAAATCTCTTTTTTCTAAGCTTCTGCCCCACCTTTTGCTAACCTTCTCTACAAAAGCACTAAACACGACTTTCTTCACAAGGCTAGTTAGGATGCTACTACCATCCTTACATTTCTTTTCACCTTAAGCTACAGTGAAAGATCTTTCTGTAAATTAACTTCTGTCTGATGGAATTTTAGCTTTCAGACATAAGAGAATTTATCTTATTAGTTCTCCCATCAAGTGTTTCTTAAAAGAAAGTTATGCATACAGCAGTACTGAACAGGGTGGGCATTATGGGAAAATAATGGACCACGTGGAGGTGTTGTGAGGCCCAAAGTTGCAGGCCTGGAATGTACATTATTCCCCTGTAAGGTCCAGCCTATTTGGCATGACTGTATTTCTCTCTCTCTCTCTCTCTCTCTCTCTATATATATATATATATATATATATATGGGTCTATGTTAAAAGCTCAAAAGCACACAAGTTCGAAACTGACTTTACCGAGCACACAACAATGAAGACTCAAAACATAGAAAGAATAGAACAGCGAAACCCAGAACATCGAAACTGCAGAAGGCAAATCCAGATATAGAACCCCGTAGTGCTAGGACAAAAAAAAAACTATAATGTGTACCGAACCTTTGTGCTTACACCCAGTGTAATTCATAAATTAAAACATCAATAATAACCTGTACTCTTGAAACACACATCACATTTTCAATAAACATGCAATAGCAGACACATATTGCTTATTGGAATACTCATTCTTGTGTGAGAAAATCATCTCAAATTGCTGCTGCCGACAAATCAAAGCACGTTTCTTAGGAGATGGAGGACATGCTGTGAACATTCGTAGACGTAATTCATCCACACAATTTTGCTCCCTTAAAATTGCAGACACAACTGTATTCAAATCACTAACATACTTCCCTGTTAAATATTTAAATCTTCGGTGCCATGCTTCTACACAATTTTGAGTCCTAGGCAGATATAATTCATTCAAAACTGATATATTCCAAAACTCAATAGGGAACAACGGTGGAAAGTGCATTTGATGACTTGATCTAGTAGAAAAAGATCATGATTTCCCAAAGACATACCATTCACTAAAGTATTTCAGTAAATTTTTACCATCATCAGAAAAACTATCTCTCAATTCATTAAATGTTGGTATCACATCCTTTTCATGCAGGAACGCTAACGCGGCAAGTCTTTTCACAGACAATTGGAATGATATACTGCTATTGTATAACGAAGACAAACCAAGACTTTGCACTTTCCTCCAAATATTTCTTCCAAAATGAAAGAAACACCATTTACATACAACATTGTTAACATTCATTTTAATACTTTTCAACGCAGCGACCTCAAAGTCACACAGTATGTATGACACCTGACAAGTCAGATTATTCTCCTCAAATAAATTGAACAAACAATGCCACATATAATTATAACTTCTCAGACTTTTTTGTCATTAAACAATAAACTAATGGAAATATTTTGCTGTACACTCCTTACTTTACTGCAGAATGAATAGTATACAGCTGTCTACAACTGGTTCCCCTCACGTACCATCCATTAACCAAATATCTGCCCCAGCAAGATCTTTTAAATTACTTTTAGTACTGAACAACAAAATGTGCATAAATGGGCGTGCCTTCATTGAAGGTTGGCCGTCGAGCAGGCACCTCGGTGTTTCGTAAAAAATCTACTGCCAATCATTAGTGGACCGGAGTTCCGCTGTGGCGACCCCTTACCGGGAAAAAGCTGAAAGACAAACAGCAACAACTGAACAACAAAACTACATTATCGTCCGTTTTGTCACATAACTTTTTATATATGAAACTACCATCTTTCAAAGGAGATTTATCTAACCTAAAGTCCTTTAGTGTTACATCGCTTATGTAGGTAATGTCAGTGCATACTCCAATGACGTTTACGCTATTGCATCGTCAACTATAATACAGGGAGAATCTCTTGATAATGATGCCCTCTCTTTTAAAACATTACAGATAGAATAATAATTAAACTAGGATCACCAGTGTGGTGATGTGACACAGATTCAACTAATTCCTCGCCAGCTGTTATGCAAACAGTAACTGCTTGACCTTTACAGCCTTCAGAAATTTTATGAGTGCAACACCAATAATGTCTGCATTTTGTACTTTTCTCTAGATTGTAGGCATAGCCATCCAATATTAGGATTTGTTTACCTTTCTGTGATATTGTAGTTTGGTAAACCCGTCCTAACACTCCTGGAGCAAGTTCCTCTGAATTTGCCATTGTAGATACAGTACGTTGTACATTATTGTGAAGTCTGCTTCCGATAAATAGTCTCTGTAGACTGGCTATAGGCTCACAAACTTGTCAATCATTTGCATGTTCGTGCAAATCAGTTTTCCATGTTTTGAGGCTTCGCTGTTCTGTGCTTGGTAAGTCAGTTTTGAGCTTGTGTGCTTTCAAGCTTTTAACATAGACCCATATATATATATGTGTATATATATATATATATATATATATATATATATATATATATATATATATATATATATATAAGTTTTTGATAGAGATTTGTTAGAATAACAAGTTTTGCATTAGCCTGTATTTTCTGAAGGATGACATATCTGAAAGTCAAATGTTTGTCATTATTTGCTGATTATAAACCTCAATCATCAGAAAACAAAAATTTTACAAGGCACACATCACAGATAGAATGCAAAATTAGAGACATTCTGCAAAGTCAGGGACAGGTGAGAGCTATGTACACATGCACGCACACACACACACACACACACACACATACATATGGATATATATATATATATATATATATATATATATATATATATATATATATATATATATATATATATATATATAGACAGCCTAAAACCAGGTAACAGGTAAAAGGTTGCAAAGCATTTTGCAGTGAAAATTGGCATTAACATGGTTCACTTTATTCACCTTCTAGCTCATTAGTTCAAAGAACAGGTTTTCTTTATATTAATTATGTTCAGTTTTTCTGCCCAGGAGTTAACTTAGAAAGCTGGAAAGAAAGTGATACCCCACACACATAACAAAAGATTATCATCATCTGTACTGACCTACCTGTGTCTTAAGAACCGAAAAAAAGATAATACCTGACTTTTAAACATTTTTAAATGGTCTAGACATTTACACTGTAAGGAAAGTGAATGCCATAGAACACTAGTAGCAAGTAAGGCTAGATGTGTTATTGTTTTAATAATTAATAACATGATTTCAGTTTTGCATTTGTTATGAAGTGGACTTAGTTATGCACTTACTCGTTTGTTATGAAGAATGCTTAATTACGCACTTACTCATCTATTATGTAGTATACTTACTTATGCAGTTACTCATTTGTTATGTAGTATACTTACCTATGCAGTTACTCATTTGTTATGTAGTAGAGAGCTCAAAAAAAGAGAGTATCTTAGACTGGATACTTATAAACAAACACCAACAATCTTATAAGGTAGGAACATTGCCAGACAATGTAAGTGATCATTTTTTAACCTACATCATAAGAGAAAAGAACGATCTTCCCAACCTCCCCACCTTTAGGATAGCTCGTTCTACCAAACACTTTAACTTAGAATTATTTCAAACTGAACTTAATGCCTGTGACTGGAACCCTTTAAAAACCCTTCCACTTGAAGAGGCTGTAAAGTATTTTAACTCCAAATTCCTATCTATCCTACATACACATGCACCTAAATGGTCCATCAGAATGAAGTCCAACCCAGCCCCATGGCTCTCTAATGAAACCAGACATCAAATCCTGCTTAGAAACAAAGCATGGGCTAAGTGGAGAGCAAACAGAAATATCTCTGATCAACTAAATTTTAAGCAACTGAGAAATAGTACAAAAAAGGCAATACTTACAGATAAAAAGAACTACTACTGTAAACTGCAGCAAACACATCAACATAATCCTCAAAAGTTTTGGGCTAGTATCAATAAACTCCTATCCCCAGGCCACTCTCAAACACCTACCCCACTTGACGCCGATCCAAATACCCCCCATCAAACTGCCAATACCTTTAACTCTTTCTTCACAGACACCATACAATCTCTAGCTAGACAACTTATCCCAGACAATTCAAGCCTTCCCACTACCCCATCAGGCTCTCTACCTACATTTAAACTACAACCCATCTTTACTACTCTCATCTATAAATTCATTCAAAACCTCAAGCCTGCTGACCAACTACCATCACAATATCTCCAAAAAGCAGCCAAAGCAATTGCCCACCCTATATCTATCATTATAAATAGAACAATCAAAGAGGGTACCATTCCAATTATTTAGAAAATCTCCCATATTATTCCTCTACATAAAGGTGGGAACTCAAATGACTACTCAAACTACTGGCCTATAGCTCTCTTATCACCCCTAGCAAAAATTTTAGAAAAATGCATTCACAAACAACTTTTACATCATCTGTCACAATATAACATAATAGCAGACTGCCAACATGGCTTTAGGCCATCTCATAGTACCACTACTGCCCTTTTATCCTTTACAGATACCATTAATAGAAACCGCAATAAAAACATCCTCTCATCTGCACTCTTCATCGACCTTTCAAAAGCTTTCGACATGGTAAACCACACCCTCTTAATCAATATTCTTCAATCCCTTTCCTTTGACACTCAAGCTGTTAAATGGTTTAGCTCCTACCTCAGCAACAGGCAACAGGCAGTTCTCTGGGAAAATCAAATTTCATCTGTTCTGCCAGTCACCCTCGGAGTCCCTCAAGGCTCTGTTCTTGGACCACTACTTTTCTCATTATTTATCAATGACCTTCACATAGCAATTCCTCAAGCCACCTGCATTCAATATGCAGATGATTCAACTCTTGTATGCTCAGCAAACTCCCCATCTAAACTTTATTTGCTTACTCAAAAAGTTTTTAATACTGTAGAAACATGGTTTACAAAGCTCTGTCTCCTCCTTAATGCCAAAAAAACAAACTCCTTCTCTTTTCCACCACTACCAAGTCCTCCCCCTTAGATTTCTCAGTCTCTGCCAATAATAGCACTGTCATATTCCCTGACATTACTACTAAACTGTTAGGAATAACCATTGACAACTACCTTACTTTTGATCACCATATAAATAACACCATTAAAACAGTAAACAGAAAAATAGGCTCCTTATATAAAATAAAACCTTTCCTAACTCCAGCAGCCAGAACCAGAATTGTTCATTCCCATCTAATCTCTACTCTTCTGTATGCCTCACCTATTTATACCAACCTAAAGAAACATAATCTCAACAAACTAGCAACTTCCTACAACAACATCGCCAGATTTGCCACTGGTAATCCCTTTAGAACCCACCATTGTTTGAATCTTCGGCAACTAGACTGGCTTGAATTACAAAACCAACTGACAATCTCCCAACTTACGATTGCCCACAAAATATTTTATCAACCCAATGCTACCCCTATACTCTCCAATCTCCTTATCCCCTATAAAAATCTGAATTCCCTACGTTCTTCTAGCAAACTCCTCGCAACCATTATAAAATCTAACAACATGGCTGGTGACTCTCTGTTTACTAACACAGCAGGAAAAAACTGGAACTTGCTACCTACTGAACTAACCCTAATCACATCATTGCCTCTCTTTAAATAAAAACTTAAAAAACTCCTAAAAATTCACTGGTTATACCCCTGTAGCAACCCCGACTAACCACCCCCTCCACCCTCTCCCACCTCTGTACTTTATTTCACATTCCTTACAAACTTTAAAACTTTTAAATTCTTATACTTGCAAGTAAGTCTTGCACTGTTTCAAACTCTAATCTATATACTGCTGAATAATGTTCTACTTGAAGTGAAAACTTCCTTATGTATCTTACTGAGCTACATTCTATTGTTGATTTTCCAAGTATATATATTATTTACGGATGCTTTTTCAAGTGTAAATACTTTTATTATGTTATAATTCTTGCTGTATTTTTTTTTTTTACCAATCCTTTCTTTTAACATGTAATTACATTTTAATTTTAATTTTTTTTCTATCTTGTTGGAGCTTTTCTCCCCGGGCCTCTACTGAAAATGGAAATATATCCAGCTAGACCAGCCCGGTTAACAAATGTAAAATAAAAAAAAATAAAAATAGTATACTTACTTATGCAGTTACTCATTTGTTATGTAGTATACTTACTTATGCAGTTACTCATTTGTTATGTAGTATACTTACTTATGCAGTTACTCATTTGTTATGTAGTATACTTACTTATGCAGTTACTCATTTGTTATGTAGTATACTTACTTATGCAGTTACTCATTTGTTATGTAGTATACTTACTTATGCAGTTATTCATTTGTTATGTAGTATACTTACTTATGCAGTTACTCATTTGTTATGTATACATACTTATGCAGCAGTTCACTCATTTTATGTTTCCATATGCAGGTTGCAGTTACTCAGCCATGGAAGGTTTTTTGTACTCGTCTACTTCCCCACCCCTCATATAAAAAATAAAAAATTTAAAGCACTACACCCTCACAAACTCCCCTTGAGTACCTTATTCCCCATTGGCCCTTTTTTCAATTATAAAGGAATTCCCAATACTATTCTAGCATGTCCAAAGGTCAGTTGTCAATCTCCTCTCCGGTCCAGCTGGTGAATCTGGGAATCATGAGGCAATGTTACAACTGCCTCATGTACACCCTCTCCTCCTCCCAACAAATTCCAACACATGTGAGAGATGCAACCATATAGCCAAACTGGAGGCTAAGCTCTCTCAACTCAGTACTGGCGTAACCAGTCAGGAGGAGAAGGAAACCACACTCACTACAATTCCAGTCTCACATAGACCTACCACGACAGCAAACCAAACACATAAACAAACAAAAACATACTCGGAGGCTCTAAATAAAAATCTGCCTAAGCAACAGAGACCTCCAAAGCAGACACCCAAGCAACCGCTACCCCAAAACAAAACACGTGCAACACATAGCTCACAAAGCCAGTGTGCCGAACAGTCACAGCCCTTAAGGCTAAACAACACACCTGATACACTTGTAATAGGTGACTCTATCGTCAGGCACACTGACGTACTGCTCACCAAGCTGAACAAGGAGAAGGCCACGGTGAGCGGCCTGTCAGGTGCTAGGATCAGCTACATAACACAAGCACTCAGGTCACTCCAAGGCAAGTAGAAATATGACTCAGTCATTGTCCATGCTGGTGTGAATGACCTGAGATGTACCTCCCTGGACTACATGAGAAGAGACATAGAGGAGCTCTCTGAGCATGTAGCCCAGGCCGGTATGACCCTGACCTTGAGTAGCATCTTAACCTCACTAAGAATGATGCCACAATATGAAGACAAGATAATCAATTTCAACAATTGGCTTAAGTATTGGTATCATTCAAAGGGGATCCAATGCCTGTCAGCCTGGGGTGACATGCTCAACAAGCACGATGCTTCGCTAGGGACAGCTTGCACCTGTCACCCCCGGGCTTTCGGATATTGGCAAGGCTCAAAAGACAAACCCACCTCCATAGGTATCACAA
Organism: Protopterus annectens; assembly: GCF_019279795.1. Lineage (NCBI taxonomy): Eukaryota > Metazoa > Chordata > Ceratodontiformes > Protopteridae > Protopterus > Protopterus annectens. Next base: position 182,481,427 of record NC_056733.1, read on the forward strand.
GGGATAAGAAACTAAGAGTAATGCTACTCAACGCCAGAAATCTAAACCTCAAGATGCACGCACTCGAAACTCTCCTTAGCATGGAGAACATCAATATCTGTGCAGTAACAGAAACCTGGTTCAAGGCTCCCAAGAGCACCCCAGCACTACCAGGTTATACCTCATACCATGTTTTTCGGCCCCAAAACTTGGACCAAACCACAAAAGGAGGGGGAGTATCAATATTCGTCAAAGATACCCACACCTCCAGGTTGGTGGCACAGCATGAAGCATCAGAGACTATCCATGTGCAACTAACAGTGGGTAAAACTGCCTTCCAGTTTATAGCCTGCTACAGACCACCCTCCCAAACCCAGGAACCCCACTCAGCCTTCCTGAGAACACTGGAAAATATGAAGGTCTCTCCAAACACCATTATATTGGGCGACTTCAACTACCCAAACATAGACTGGGAGCATTACTGTAGCTCCAACACCCTAGCCCAAAGGTTCCTAGAATTTATAAACTCAAATGCTATGGAACAACTTGTTACCACTCCCACAAGAGGGGAAAACATACTGGACCTGATCATCAGCAACATGGTGACTCTATGCTCCATACCAGAAGTGTATCCCTCACTGGTAAGATCAGACCATAAACTAATCTCACTAGATATTCACATCCCGACCCCAGCCCCTGCCCAGAAAACCACAGTGAAAAACTTCTCTAAAGCAAATTTCACACTCCTCAAAACTGAGGTGGAATCCTTAAAAGCCCCCGGGCCTGTGGAAAATACGGCCCAGACCACAGAATCCTTTATAAACGCATTCTATGAACACCTTCAGGAATGCATAGATCATGCAATCCCAAACAAAACCAAGACCCAATCCTCCAAAGGCAGGCATCATGTCTGGTGGACTCCAGCCATAAACAAACTATACAATAGAAGGAGGAAGCTACTACATGATAGAGCAAAATCCCAAAAAGGGAAGGCATCTCTGATCAGTATTAGCAAAAACTATGGGCACTCATAAAATCGTCTAAGGCCAGCTTCGAGAGGAAAACTTGCACAGGACACTAAGGATAATCACAAGGCTTTCTTTAGTTATGTTAGGAACCTGGGTGGGAATTCCCAGATATGCTCAGAATTAGTCCAAAATGACAAAAAATACACCAAACCCACAGACATTGCCAACATCCTAGCTGACAGGTTCAGCGCAAACTCCCCCCCCCCCTTCCCCACCAAAAGGGCAAATATCTATCCCAGCAGAGTGCTGCCCCCCTGACATCTCAGATGCTCAGGTAAGAGCCGCCCTCTCCAAAGCAAAAAACACAGCATCAATGTGACCAGACAGTGTCCCGGGCTGTGTCCTACATGAACTCCAAGAAGAACTAAACCCAAACATAAAACTACTGTTCAATCTCAGCCTTACTACAGGATATGTACCCAAAGAGTGGCGTACAGAAACAGTGGTCCCTCTCCACAAAGGTGGTGCCTCAACGGATCCTGGAAACTATCGCCCCATAAGCCTGACTAGCTTGGTCTGCAAAGCTATGGAAAGGATCATCATGGACCTCATAAATAAAGATATTGGGGACCTACAGACACTGGATCCTACCCAGTTCGGCTTTGTTAAGGGCAGATCCTGCCTCTTAAACCTGGTCGATTTCTTTGAAACAGTCGCCAAGGCCATTGACGAGGGGAAGGTGGTCCACACAGCCTACCTGGACCTCGCAAAAGCCTTCGATACAATACCCCACTCGGGCATTATAGATAAGCTCACCAGCTTAAATATAAACCCCTATGTCACTAGATGGGTTGCAAACTGGCTCAAGGACAGAACCCACATGGTTAGAATTGCTGGAGCCATGTCAGACTCCAAACCAGTTACAAGTGGCGTCCCACAAGGCTCAGTCCTGGGACCTCTCTTGTTCGGTATATATTTCTCGGAGGTACAGGCCAACATGGAAGGACTGTGGCTGACCAAGTTTGCAGATGACTGCAAACTGGGCACCATAATCGACTCTCCAGCCGACACAAGCATCCTACAAAAGGGCCTCATAGAAACAGACAACTGGTGCCAGAGCCATGGCCTCAAGCTAAATGCAAAAAAGTGTATAGTCATCCCCTTCGGCAAAAACAAAGTGCCCACAAATTACCACATAGATGGTAATCCATTAAGTATGGAAGAAGTAATTAGGGACCTGGGGACCCAAGTTGATAGCAATCTCTCATTCAACAACCACGTGGCCAAAGTGGTTAGAAAAACATTTTATATAGCCCACCTAATCATGAAGGGATTCACATCTAGATCAGGGGAGGTCATCATGCCTCTTTACACATTCCTCATTAGGCCCATAATTGAGTACAATGCCCCTTTTGGGCTGTACCTTACCAGACACCTGCAGCAACTGGAAAGACCCCAAAAGTACCTCACCAAGAGGATCAAAGAGCTCAAACAGATGCCATATGCTGCTCGGTTAAAGAAACTCCAGCTCTACTCAGTGGCATACCACCTGCTCAGAGGCGATCTGTGCCTGACGTATAAAGCCAGGTCCCACCCGGAATTAATGGATATGCTGCACCTCAGAAAATCCAAATCCCATCGAGCTACGCACTCGAGAGACTTGAACCTCAGCACTGAAATAAATAGGACATGCTGGAGGGACAGATTCATAACCCAGAGGCTCCCTTCACTCTGGAATAAAATCCCAGTCCAGGTTAGGCAGAGTCCCTCATTGACTCTCTTCAAGAGGAATCTTGATGAGTGGATGGGAAATCGTAGATTTACTCCGGGTATCACTTCTGTGTCACTGTTAGACAGAGGCACAGTATACTAACCTCGAAAAAGGGCATAGCAAAATTAATTTAAAATGGGTGGTGAAAGCCAAACATACTCTGGCTAGGCTTGTAAATGCCCTAGGGCAGATAGCCTAGTATGAACCTATGAACCTATGAAAATAAGAATGAGAAATGGCAGCCCATGCTGTGTATGGAACAGTAGATGAATCGTTTATGGTATAATGCACTGCAAGAATGATTGTCTGCACCTTGTTCACCAGTTTGGCTCTTAACTCACTGGCGTCCTGTGTGAAGCCTACACATATATTCTCCCTATGTCCATATATGTGTGCGTGTATATGGGGTGGGGTATCTATAATGCCAGGACAGGCACCAGCTTGCCCACCCTATATAAGACTAAATGTGAGCACACAATGAATGAATGAATGAATGAAGATGTTATTGACTATTATAAACTATAATGGCTGTCTACAAAATGAGTCCCTGCATTACTCAATGATTGTTAACTTCTGCGATGTCTTTTGTTAGGTATATTCCACTGTATTTTAATTTTTGTAAGCAGTGTGCAATGAGTGGAAAACAAAAGATTTTAGTTGTACTATATGGATTGCTTGCCGTAAGTAGGTGATCTTTTTAATGAGCCCTCCCCAACATTAGTACACCCCTTTAATACCATTCAAACCCATTTTCAAGCTGTAATTAATAGAATGCTATCATTTCAACAAACCTCCCTAGCATCAGCCCTTACACTGCCTGACCTATTGCATCTCTACTTAATTCTTCTAGAAGCACTTGAAGAGTAAATCCACTGTATATAGTGTTAATATTGTAAATAGTTTTTTTATTTCACTAATTAATTGATTTACTAATGTTAATTTTATTACTGTTACTTTATTATTTTGAAATATTATCACATTTTAGACTTGTTGTCTACTTTGGTCAGAGCTGTGGCTGTAAAAGATCATCTGATCATTCATCCATTTACCAAGTTAACAGATGTTAAATTGAAAAATAAAATAAAATAACTAAATAAATAAATATGCGGAGGAGACATTTATAATGCAGTCTGAACTTCACACTCTCAGGCAAAAATACCTTATATTATGGTTATATAGCTGCCAGAGAAACTGAACCCTTAAGCACTGTTTAGCCATATTATCACTAGTACACCTTGTTTACAGGAGCAATGGGGGAGGGAAGACAGTCATTAGAAATCTCTGCTAGGAAGAGTACCTTGAGTGCAATACTTGGTCAACTTGGGAGAGAGTAACTCAGCATCAAGGGGGACATCAACCAACCGAATCATGCAGGTAGTATATTTAATAAAGGCAGGTGGGAGCACCTGTCTTAGGTGTGTTGTGGATAAGAGATGTGAGACAGACAAAGCTCTTCACTTATATTGCTCATCTGTGCATTAACCACTGTGAAAAAGTCAAAGCCCGATAGTTATAACACTCATCCGCACATTATCTCCCCATTCTGTACTAGACACAGTCATGGGTGAAACATATATAGATATCAAAATATGTGAAGCAAACAAAGAAATGTTTGACAGCAAACCTTAGCTTGGAAGTAGTGTATTGCCTCTAGATGGGCGTTTTTCATTCCTGCCATGGCAACTGTCTGGATAGCATAGTTATGAAACTACTTGATGTAGCAATGATTACAAGGAGAACATGTGGCATTGCTTGACCTAGAGGAAATGGGGCAGAACTGGAACTTAATGTAAGACATTTTTAGAAACAAATGCTGTTAGTTGGAAGCTTAAGTGCATAAAAGTCTGATATAATATATGATTTTAATCAGCTTAGAAGAGTTTATTGTGTGCATGCCTATAACAAAATGTTCCAGTGAAATTCTTTTCACAGGGGAGCCTTAATGTGCTGCAAACACAGGATAAACTTACCATATCACATATTTTGAAATAGAGGGCCAGATTACAAAAGAGTTGTTCTCAGTGTAATTCTGTCTTGATTCCGAAAGATTTGCTCTCAGAGTAAGTGACTTACTTCAGGACAAGGCCTATCTTTAAATAGGTTTGCACTGGGGCCAGATTCCAAAAGACCTCCTCTCAGTGTAAGTGGTCACTTTCACTGAGGGCAAGTCTTTTGGAATCAAGCTCAAAGTTTTATTTCTCTAGATTTTTGCACAGAAAAGAAGCATAGATTTGAGCCACGATAATATTCTGGAAACAGCAAATAAAATGATGTAACAATTTAGAGTACATCGCAATCATTTCTTAATGAAATGCCATAGATACTGAAAGAAAATGTGATTGAAAAATCTTCAAGGAGCTTGCCTTATGAAATGAGTCAGCCACTTAATTCAAAAAAGCCAGTTGTAGCTTTCCTGCTATTATTCATTTCCCAGCAAGGGTGTTCTTTAACTCTGTAGAAAAACAAAGGCTGATCTCAATTTCAGTATTTTCTCCTGATATTTTTGACATCTACACCACTTGGACAGAAGTCTGCATGTTCAACATCAAGTTTAAAATTGCCGCTGCAGTGTTTGAATATATTATCTTTAAAATTGTCACTGTAGTGTTTGAATACAGTGCTGTAAATAGCACAGGATTAACATTTTATAATAGTGTTTGCACACAAATTGTCTGATTTCAACATATTCTATGAAGAAACCTCACATGATTTGTATTTTATTTTATTTTATTGTATTGACTAGGTGAGACATGCTGGCCATAAGGACCTATCATAGCAGAGACTGTAGAAAAAATGAACCCATGAATCTATAGGTTTCAGGTAGCTAATAGTCTCAAAAGCTGTAACATTTAAGAGCATTCACTGACAACCAAGGCATTTTATTAGAATTGTGCTGGAAATTCAAAGCTCATGCTCTTGAACAATTGCTTGCAGTTGCAGCTCAATGAATGTAGCTGGCATCATATCAACATGGAATGTGTTGGTGCGTCACATAACACAGGTATGGAAGGACAGCAGTAAGTCTCAGAAGCAACATACTGGGATTTGTCACACAAGGATAAAGTAATTTACTACTTTTTTTGAATTTATTTATTATAATTTGCTGATCAGTACTATCAGATTAGGGAGAATGTATTTTCAGCATATGCCCAGGAATAAGATGACCTAATAAAATGCAGAGGCATCAAATGCATGGTACCATGTGCTTGCCGCTGGACCAAGAGTCAGGAGTAGGACAACATCATGTTCCAATTCTAGATGCATGCCCAAGGATACTGTGTGTGATCCTCAGAACTCCTGAAATGTAAATGTTTAATCTCCCAAGCCCCTGCTTAGAATTATCAAGGGTATCAGAACTTGTCAGAGATTTGGGATGCATAGCTAGGCTTAAAAAGGCCCTTATGGTCATTAGCCTAGTGAACACCTATGAACCTATGACCGTATGAAAATATATAGCATGTTTGAAATCACTCTATCTAAGAGAATTCCCTTTTATCTAAGGTACTGTGATCTCAGACTTAGTATGTACAATTAGTAAGGTATGGGGATGTAGCTCCCTCCTTCACCAGGGTGCACAGGGTGGTTGCCTCTGCAAAAATCCAGTTCTAGTGTATCACAATCATTTTTTTCTAGTATTTGTACTGTTGAGTCATCAATTTCCAGTAGGCTATGACTGCCTCTGTACTGTTGATACTTTGCAGGGATCGGTCATTTGTTGTCCAGACCCAATACAGTCCTATTGCTATGTGTTCAGTTAGTTCCAGGTTGGAAAATCTCATTCAGCCAAGAAACTGTTCAGTTGTGAGCTTTCCAAGCAGTCCAGGCTATGAGATGACATCTTCAAAAGAGGTGTCACAACAGCCATATTTATGGGGCTGGAGAATATACTAGTCACCAGGGCTATCTAAACAGCTTTTGAAAATAGCCAACCTGAAAGATAAAAATGACCTTTAATAAAGTGCCTGCAGCCTTGGGTCAATGACAAAGGAGGTTAGCGCTACTAAATGAAGGAGTGACATCATTTCAAATTTCATAAGAGTTTAAAGATAAAGTCACCATCACTGTGTCACATTTAGAATGTAATGCAAATTCTAGCCACCTAATGCTTTTCCCTCATGAAATAGGAATAAGAGGAACATTTTACAATTGTTATACATAATGGCCATTCTTTCAGTTAATTTTACATCTGAAAGGTTAACATAGGGCTTTGTGTCATAAGTTGACAAAAGGAAATGGGAACTTCATCTTGCAACATATTTTCAATCAAAGGTCATTCAGTTTGATTACAGTATATGATATATGTACTACTGATTGCCAATGTGAATTTTATAGAATGAACTTAGCCAAATTACATTTGCCTGAGAGTTATCATAACTGCCATCTTCTTGACCTAAATTCTTTTTTTTCATTTATAATTTTGGCCCCTGTGTAGCAGACCATTGGCTGCCTCAGACACCTCTCCTCAAACCCAGATGTAGGAAGTCAGTCTTAATCCCCGTACCTAATCGCATACTTTTCCTTATTGTCTGAGAGGGGACTGAAGCATCCTTGCACAACATCATAATCTCAGTTGTATGGAGTTTTTATGCCGTAGCCATTCTCCCATTCCACCCTTGATGTCCAAGGATATAAGGCCATTAAGGCTAAGAACATCCACTGGTGCATGTCCCAGTACTCTTAAGTTTAGGATGTGTATGCCCAGTATTTTAACTGGGACTATCATCCTATGCTTAAGATCCTTCATCTCCCCTGGGATAGATGAGCCGGTAAAATACCACTATGTATACACCCAGCCAGCTTCTCGGGCTGGGCTCAGTAGTTAAATCCAGGCTCTCTAGGCTTCACTCAGAACTTCAGTCATTCAAATACAGATTTTCAGATAAAATCATCACTTTGGATAGTCACTCTACAGAGACAAAAACGTGACTGAGTTACTAGGCATGCATCTTGAGAGGGAATTAAAAATTGACATCAGTATTAGCAATATAATCTCTCAGCATATCAAAAACTAGACTTGCAAGCTTTGATGCAGTTTTCTTGGGTGTCTTAATAATTATCAAATTGGATGGGAAAAAAATGTAAATCAACATCCGAAAAGTAACAAGATAAAATAGTCTAGAAATTTTAACAAATATGAGTCAAAATTAGTACAAAATGCTTATTAGAGGAAGTATCTCAATTTGGGGTCTTTCCCTTTGGGAAAAGAAAAATATGTTCTTGCATTAGATTGGTTGAAACAATAAATTCTAAGGATGAAGATAATTTTATGCCAAACTGTTGAAAAAATCTTGTTCACAACTGGAGCTATAGAGTATGTCATGTATACCATAATAGTAATTAGAAAAGTTGTAAGATGCCAATCAGGATCTCTAATTGGATGACTGCAAACGTTTCTCTTGGGTGACCAATGATTTATATTTAGGGTATAGAATGTAGTGGAAAAATGTTCCATGCCATTCAGTCTTATAGTGTCTTTCTCTGTTCTCAACTGACAGAAAAATGTTCTCTGAATCTTTTTAATACTGAATTAACCAATGCATGAGTTTGTTTGTGTCTTTCGGCTTTTCCCGGTTAGGGGTCGCCACAGCGGAACTCCAGTCCGCTAATGATTGGCAGTAGATTTTTACATGCTGGCTTGCCGGGCCTAACGCACAACCTTCAACGAAGGAACGCCCATTTACGCATGTCGCCACACAGAAGATGCTCTAACTGAGAATCGAACGGGCAACGTCTAACTGTGAGGCAACAACACTACTGCAGCACCACCACCGCAGTTAAACAATGCATGAGTAGTATGGGCTGCAAAAGCAATCAACTACTTTTTGAGAATTAAAAGTTGGTCTGAACGTTTATCAATTTATTAAACAAATTCTCTTTACAAACAGAATACAAACTATGAATGTTTTAAAGGATGCATATTTCACAGTAAAAGGAATATCTAGGTCAATGGTATTAGACCAAAATGTGGTTATATCATTAGTAATCTATTATAGATCTTAAGTACCCCAATATTCTGTTATGGGATCCTTGCTTATTTTAGCAATCTGATGCAGCACTATCATAATGGGGGATGGTATGACAGTCACCTGGGAAAAAACACATTTTATTAATGCTTAGTAGTATATCTGAGGTTAAAAATCCACTCAGAAATGCCTCTAAATATGTTAAATCCTTTGTTTTGGAAATATTTATATTTTCAGACATCTACAAGATAGAAAAAATCTACAAAAGGCTTTAATTTTATCTACATTCTCCTTTTATGAATATCCTGTAAATTTTGTATTAAAGTCACCCACAAGAATTGTTTGTTTAGAGTTAAGCTGCACTAAACCACTATACAAATTATATAAAAATCATAATTAGTAAAAAGTGAATAAATAAAACTCAGGGGAAAATACAATTCTTACATTGTAATTTAAAATGAAAATATTGGGAGGAATTTAATAAAGCCTACACATTTTTTTACAGTGTAGGCATCATGCCATGCTGCTTATATAAAAGTAAGCAGGTTTTAGATTCAGTGAACAGTGCTGGGCAGTGTGCATGCGCACCAGGACGGGAAGTTCCTTGGCATGCAAGTCACCTTATAAGCAGGTGAATCTCATGCAAATGAGTCAGGTAGAGCGATCCAGCAAATCGGTAGGCAGCTCTTCAGACTCCATGTCAGTGTCTGTAGTGTACATGGAAAAATTCTATGTGCAGGAGTGTAGACAGACAAAAGTGGCTGTACAAATCTAGATATATGGACAGAAATGGCATACCACATACAGATATAAGTGAAACTATACTCCTGTAGGTCTGAAAAATTAAAGGAAATGAGTTAAATTAATTTTATTTTTTTAATAATCTGGGCATGTTTGCATGGCACGGCATGCACAAACATGCTTTACAAAAAAAAAAATTGGAAAAAACAAAATTAATATTATGAGAAGGAAATGTATTCCTTGCATAGAATATCTACAGTGGTGTATTGGTGCTGGTGCTAATGTGGTAGGGCTATGAAGCATATAGTTTCCAGGCTGTGAGTATAGATCCCTATGCAAATGAGGTGGAGTTACTGAATAGCATAAAGGGGTAATCGTGTCTGCATATCCCCTCCGTGTAGGCAGAGAACCATGTTGGTGTTTACAGAGAAGGTAGCTGACATCAGGGGAGGATGTGTCCAATGACTTCTAAGTTTATTTCAGCTTAGCTGCACCTGTTGGCATGGCACATTACCATGCTGAGCGTGCTCTTTTGGGGGTGTGTGCACTAACTTCTAAGCTGTGCTTAGCTAAGGGGCATGTGTTTCCACATGTTGTACGGTGCACCTTCATGCTGAGTGTGAAAGTCTGGTGGGGATGTGTACACTAAGTGAAATCTTTGTTTACCTACAGGAAATGTGTTTGCATGGCTCACCACAGTACTGAGTGTATCTAAAAGCCAATGACCCCTGCTTAACTTAAACTAGGGCCATTAAATGATGTTAATGATATACTAGGTAGGTGGAATGCATCACAGGTAGCCAATTACACAGTCAGCACCTACAGCAGAGCACTATAACGTATGCATACACCCTACAATCTTATTTTTCCCCCATACTCTGCACCATTGGCGTACAGACTTGGGGAATTTTAACTGATAGAATGCTAGGGGCTGCTGCAGGTCTGCTACATCTTTATGTGCTAGATGCTGAAGTCAGTGCTGATGCTGATGTTGACAGTAGGCCTAGACTGAGAAGGAGAAGAGTGTTCAGGCCCTGGGTAACCTTCCAGGGGCTACATGAGCTGGAGATTGTAGAGAGGAGTAGTGTAGAACAAATAGATTGTAGTGGGACCAGACAAACCCCAAAAATATATACTTGAAAACAAAATAAGGCATCATAAATGCTGAGAGTATGATAAAAAATAATTTAATATAACACAGAAAAACAAATACATTTAGGTTAGCGCTTTCGCAGTTGCCTGCTTCTTCAGACCTTAATAAAGACAACAGTTACTAAAAGTTCTTTAAATACTCCATACAACCAATAAAAACAAACACAGTTAATGAGGCAAACCTCTTTTCTTTAAAATAGGTTTTAAGGAGACAGCACTATTCAGACCTGGAGGGGCATATGCCTTAAAGTCAACAATCCATTTTAACTCAATACATTCTATCTCATTATGTAAGTCAGCTTCTCTTAGACTGTCATTGACCTTTTGTAAAACCAAAAATCTAAAACTATGGTTCCCCCCAGCTTCAGACACATGCTTGGCCAATGCATTAGTTCATTTATTGTTGCCTATGTGATTTAAATGTTCTAGCACCCTTTCCTTCAACATACGATTAGTCTTACCTATGTAAAAGCAGTCACATAGGTTGCACCTAGCCATGTAAACTATATTTTTAGTGGAACAATCTGCATAAAAGGAAAACTCTATAGATTTCACAGTCACTGGGTGTACAACCATGCAAGCTGATCAAATGTTAGGGCAGGCTTTACAAATCCTGCATGCATTTGTGCCCTTACGCTGTGAAGTAAACTGCCCATAAGACCTATTATGCTTATAACACAAACGCTGCTTCAAATTCTTACTATTTTTGAAACAGAATTTAGGGGTAGATTCTATCACCCTGCTTATTTTTGGATCCATCAATAGAATAGGCTAGTTCCTCTTGACAATCTCACATGCTCAATTGACCCCTCCAGCATAAGTCAGGCATATTCTGTTTACTGCCATAGTATCCACAGCCTTTTCACTCTCTGGGGTTACAGAAGATAAGTCAGAAAAGAAAGGTTTCGTTTTATTCTATTCCAACTTATTAACCATCAATCAGCCAGCAATCAGAGGTATGTTTTTTGTTACCCTAGATATGAATTCTCTATTCACAGTTATTACGAATGAAGATGGTGTTGAAGGTGACTTACATAATGAGACAGAATGTATTGAGTTAAAATAGATTGTTGACTTTAAGGCATATGCCCCTACAGGTCCGAACAGTACTGTCTCCTTAAAACCTATTTTAAAGAAAAGAGGTTTGCCTCATTAACTATGTTTGTTTTTATTGGTTGTATGGAGTATTTAAAGAACTTTTAGTAACTGTTGTCTTTATTAAGGTCTGAAGAAGCAGGCAACTGCGAAAGCGCTAACCTAAATGTATTTGTTTTTCTTTGTTATATTAAATTATTTGTTATCCTACTCTCAGCATTTTTGACGCCTTATTTTGTTTTCAAGATTGTAGAGAGGAACAGGGTGGACAGAGACATACTACAAGAACTCACTGAGCTCTGCCACCCTCAACTCACACCCAGAACCAACAGAGGGGAACCCATTCTAGTAAAAACAAAGGTATGTGTAGCCCTTAGGATACCTGCTATAGGTACTTTCCAGAGACCAACTGGGGACATGATGGGGGTCTCACAGGCATCAGCATCCAGGGTACTCCACCAGCTCCTGGATGCCATGCTACCACATGCCAGTGAGCACATTTCTTTTCCTTTCACCCCTGAGATGTGAGGGCCAGCAATATGCAACACTTCTAATGTGTAGCACACTACCCTGAGGTACTGGGTGCCATATATTGCACTCATGTACACATCAAGTCACCACCCAGTGAGGAGGGTAGAATCTACGTCAACCACAAGGAGTATCACTCCATCAACTGCCAGATTGTGTGCAATGCCCAAGGGATTATTTTGAATGTGTGTGCTGGCAGCCCTGGCAGTTATCATAACTCCCATACCTGGCATGCTTCACAGCTGTACCAGATGTTTGCTAGGGGGGACATCCCACACAGCCATTTACTGGAGGATGCTGGCTACACACTGGAACCATGGATGATGACACCCATCAGAAATGCACATATACCCACAGCAGAATTCCATAATGAGGCACACACATAAACTAGGAACATCATAGAGCATGTGTTTGGGCTTCTGAAGTCACAGTTTTGGTGCCTCGATATATATGGTGGTGCTCTGCTGTATTCTTCAGCCACATGTGCACATATGTTCACAGTATGTACCATGCTAGATAATATGATCCTGTGGAAACAGTTGCAGCAGGAGCAGCAAAGGGAAGGGATACACAGCCTCCCAGCAGTGCCTAGGTCACCACAGCCACAGTCACAGGAGGACTTGGAGGAGGAACCCCCTGATGATGTCCCTGTAGGCAGACGTAGGTGTGTCCAATATGCCTTGGCTTTGGTTAAGAGGCAAAGCATAGCACATTCACTGACAACCTGGGGTCCTAGGGACTGACACCTTACTCCTGTTCACATATATATATTAAAATTGTTAATGCCAGGCAACCCACACAACCTGTACCTATCCATATATTGGCTGTGTACTGCTTGCATCACACAGAGCCAGCCCTGAAATACAGTCCTGTCAACTGCTGCATTCGCAAGGTAAGTCTCTAACCTACACACTACTTGTAAGGATTCTATAATATGGTATCATATATATGGATCTGATGCATTTATGCAAGGAAATATAGTGGGCTATATGGACAGAAGTAACATCCACATGGGACTACAGATACCCAGTCCAATAGTATGTGTTCCCTAATAATCACAGTTGGAATATTCACTACATCAGTAAAGGGAGATGTTAATCAGTGGGGTCACATGATATTTGGACTCCTGTGTATCCCAGCAGAACATATGCTGATGTTCTCCCACCCCCAACACAGCACTGTTCCCATATAACTGCTTTAACAGTAAGTCAGCAATGGTACATCAGCAGACCAGGCAATCTAAGGGCTGTAAAATAGAGCTCGATCACACATTGTATGTCACACATAATGCAGGAATAACAGTGTACATATTTATGCTATTGATTGTGTGATGAATGACTCCTCTCTGTCTGGCAGTCTGTGTGGCTCAGTGGACTACGGAAGTTAGCATGGTTTATGGTGTTGATGGTTCTAATCTGGAAGTAGTCACATCTTTTGCATGCGAGGTATTATAATGTTGTTGTTTCCATAGACTGTCAGTCTGGGTGTGGTGTAATATTATGAACCTCAGTCACATATTAAGTACAGCAGACAGCTGGGGAATACCGTGGATATTATGAGTGAAGTGCAGTACTGCAGAAACAGGGACAGATTTTATTGCCTGTAACACACAAAATCCCGGACTGAAGTACAGGTAGGTGAGGTATGGAGTCACTTTATAAGTACTGACACTCCCACTGGGCATGCCTATACACTTGGTTAAAATGAGAGCAATTCTGTTGCCCCTTCATCAAAATGACCCATTATGTATAGATATGTCTGTACATACAGACATATATGTATACATATCCGTCTGTCACTGTCTATCTCTCACATACATAATATATCTGTCTCTATGTAGTGTCAAATAGATATATACCAATATATATAGCTATATATATTAGAATGATACAGAGATTCTCCCCATATACATTTATATATATGTCAAAGGAAAAAACTTCAAAGACCAATACACGTAAGGTTCAGTTAAGGCACTTTAATTTACTTGCAGCAAGGAGACAAAAAAATGCAAATACAAGGATTTGTCTAGCTACTAACAGGAAGTATGTTCATTCTTAGACTATTTTACAAGACATGGCCTTCTAAGCTGACGTAATCAAACACAACTTTCAGTATTGTTCTACAGCAGATGTTACTTCAGATTTTCTGCTGACATGACTAGATTTGTGAGAAACTTTTCAGAAAAACAACCTGGCCTTGGTGACTATTAATCTGTTTACAAGCGTCTATTGTACAGTGTTACTTTTCAAAATACTCTTCTAATACAGATACAAGCAAATGCTGATTGCAGTTCATATTTTCAAGCAGGCTTTGTACTAATTATCTGTAACCTCTACAGCTGTGTATTTTCTCATGGCACAGCAGAACTTCTTGTCTAAGCTTCATACAAGTAGCATTTTTCTATTCATTATTTTCCTAATGCAAGCAGAAATCACCTGCTTCTCAGTAAATTTCCAAGGCACAAGCAAGATTTTTGCTAACAGTACAAGGTCAGAAAGCAACTGCAGTTTGTACAGATTTATGCAGTATGAAATAGAATAAATGTGTTAACCCTTCCCAAGCTCTAAAAGCACTAAACATATTGCTAATACACACATTAATACATATTTTTCTAACAATATACATCTCTGTTATATACATAAATATCTATTTAAATCTCTATCTTGTCAGGTTGGTGACCAACAGGCTCACCGATAGGACCCACAAGGTCAAGATGGGTGCCACCACCTCTGAAAGCAGACCTGTCACTAGCAGTGTTCCCCAGGGTCTGTCCTGGGACCCCTACTGTTTGTCATCTACTTCTCAGAGGTCCAAGCAAAGACAAAAAGCATGTGGCTGACCAAGTTTGTGGATGACTATAAGTTGGGTGCTGTCATTGAGTCCCCAAATTATGTTAACATACTGCAAGAGGGTCTCACAGCAACTAATGACTGGTGCCAAAGTCATGGCCTTAAGTTAAATGCAAAAAAAATGTATTAGCATACCATTTGGCTTCTACTGTTTACCACATAAAATGCCAATTCCCTAAGTACACAATCTGTGGTGAGAGACCTGGGTAATCAGGTTGACAACAGTCTCACATTCGACCATCATGTAGCAGCAGTGGTCAGAAAAGTCTTTTACTTGGTTCATCTCATAAGTAAAGGGATTGCATCTACAAAAAGGAGGTTATTACCGCTCTGTACTCCTCCCTCATTAGGCCTATAATTGAGTACAATGCCCTGTTTGGTATGTACCTCTCCAAACACCTGCACCAACTGGAAAGGCCACAGAAATACCTCACAAAGAGAATCCATGGCCTCCAACACCTGTCCTATGTGGACAGGCTCAAATCACTATCATTCTACTCGGTATCGTACAGATTGCTCAGAGGTGATCTGTGTCTTGCCTACAAGGCAATATCAGACCCTGCCCTGCTAGAGATGCTCCATATCCATAAGACTTACTTCTCTTGCATTACCCACTTGAAAGGCCTAAATTTAATATGCAACATCAACAAAACCTTCTGGACAGACAGGTTTGTCTCCCAGAGGCTTCCCCATCTCTAGAATGGACTTCCCATACATGTCAAACAGAGTACCTCACTGACGCTCTTTAAGCACAATCTTGATGAGTGGATGGGAAACCACAAATTTGTCCTAGGGGTTTCACCTTTGTTTCTCACTGATAGGGGCAACAGGTGCTGACTGAGCTTTCATTTTTGGGGATAAACTTTTGGCTAAGCTTGTAAGGGCCCCAGAGCCATTAGCTTAGTAACCTCCTATGATCCTATGATCCTTACATGGGAACAGTGATATGGGATGTGCTTATGCATACATGGGGACAATGGTACGGGAAGTGCTTATGCATACATGTGAATAATGACATGGGAAGTGATTATGCATACACGGGAGAATGTTATAGGAAGTGCTTATACATTCATGGGAACAATGATATGGGAAGTGCTTATACATAAAAGGGAAAAATGATATGAGAAGTACTTAGGCATACATGGGAACAATAATATTGGAAGTGCATATACATACATGGGAATAATGATATGGGAATTGCTTATGCATACATGGGAACAATGACATGGGAAATGTTTATGCATACATGGGAACAACAATATGGGAAGTGCATATGTATACATGGGAACAATGATATGGGAAGTGCTTAGGCATACATGGGAACAATGACATGGGAAGCACTTATGCATACATGGGAACAACAATATGGGAAGTGCATATGTATACATGGGAACAATGATATGGGGAAGTGCTTAGGCATACATGGGAACAATGATATGGGAAGTGCTTATGCATACATGGGAACAATGATATGGGAAGTGCTTATACATACATGGGAACAATGATATGGGAAGTGCTTATGCATACATGGGAACAATGATATAGGAAGTGCTTATACATACATGGGAACAATGATATGGGAAGTGCTTAGGCATACATAGGAACAATGATATGGGAAGTGCTTATGCATACATGGGAACAATGACATGGGAAGTGCTTATGCATACATGGGAACAATGATATGGGAAATGCTTATGCATACATGGGAACAACGATATGGGATGTACCTCCAAAGCCAATTATGAATTGAAACTAGCCTCCAAAATAAAGGGAAACCACAAAGCCCTCTTCAGTTACATCGGGAACCTCTATGGCAAAGCCCAGGTTTGTTCTGAATTAGTACTTAGTGGTGCCACTTACACTGATCCTGTTGACTAAGCCAACCTGCTAGCTGATAGGTTCAATGCAAAGTTCACCCCCCCATCACCCCCAAAGGCCCAGTCGACATTCCCAATACTTGTTCCGCACCTCACATCTCTGTAGATCAAGTATTAAAGGCCCTATCCAAGGCAAAGAATACAGCTTCCATGGGGCCTGATAGTATCCCAGGCTGTATTCTGCACCATCTCCAGCAAGAACTAGCGTCCCCACTGAGCACCCTATTCAACAACAGCCTAATTAAAGGCTTCATTCCAACAGAGTGAAGAACTGGCATTGTGATCCCCTTGCACAAAGGTGGTGCCACTACTGACTTGGGAAACTATCGCCCCCATTAGCTTGACAAGTCTGATCTGTAAAGCCATGGAGCGTATTATTATGGATCTCATAAACAAGTGCATAGGCAATCTCCAAGCACTTGACCCCACCCATTTTGGATTTGTCAGGGGCAGATCTTGCCTGTTGAAGCTGGTTGACTTCTTTGAGATTGTCACCAAGGCCCTGGATGAGAGAAAGTCAGTACATACAGCTTACGTTATCTTGGCTAAGGCCTTTGACACAATACCCCACTTGGGCATCATAGAAAAGCTAACATAACTTGGCATAAATCCCTATCTCATCAGGTTGGTGGCCAACTGGCTCACTAATAGGACTGACAAGGTCAAAATAGGTGCCACCACCTCCAACAGCAGACCTGTCACTAGTGGTGCTCCCCAGGGATCTCTCCTGGGACCCTTACTGTTTGGGATCAACTTCTCAGAGGTCCAGGCAAAGATAAAGGGCCTGTGGCTGATGAAGTTTGTGGATGATTGTAAGTTTGGTGCTGTCATTGATTCCCCAAATGATGTTAACTTACTGCAAGAGGGTCTCACAGCAACAAATGACTGGTGCCAAAGTCATGGCCTAAAGTTAAACACAAAAAATGTATTATTATACAATTTGGCAAAAACATGGCCCCTACTGATTACCACATTGATGACAATCCCCTAACCACACAACCTGTGGTGAGAGACCTGGGTAACCATGGTGACAACAATTTCACATTCGACCATCATGTAGTGACAGTGGTAAGAAACACCCTTTACCTGGTTCATCTCATAAGTAAAGGGACTGCATCCAGAAAAAAAGGAGGTTATTGCCTCTCTGTACTCCTCCTTCATTAGGCTTATAATTGAGTATAACGCCCTATTTGGTACATACCTCTCCAAACACCTGCACCAACAGGAAAGGCCACAGAAATACCTCACAAAGAGAATCCATGGTCTCCAACACCTGTCCTATGTGGACAGGCTGAAATCACTATTGCTTTACTCGGTATCACACAGATTGCTCAGAGGTGATCTTTGTCTCACTTACAAGGCAATGTCGGACCCTGTCCTACTAGAGATGCTCCATAACCGTAAGTTTAACTCCTCATGCATTACCTGCTCAAATGGCCTAAATCTAATATGTGACATCAACAAAACCTGCTGGAGAGACAGGTTTGTTTCCCAGAGGCTTCCCCATCTCTGGAATAGACTTCCCACACGTGTCAAACAGAGTACCTTGCTGACCCTCTAAAGTGCAACCATGATGAGTGGATGGGAAACTACAAATTTGTCCTACGGGTTCAACCTGTGTCCCTCAGTGACAGACGTGACAGGTGCTGACTGAGGTTTCATTTTGGGGATAAACTCCTGGCTAGGCTTGTAAGGGCCTGGGCCATTAGTGTAGTAATCTCCTATGATCCTTCGATCCTTATGCATACATGGGAACAGTGATATTGGAAGTGCTTATGCATACATGGGAACAATGATATGGGAAGTGCTTATACATACATGGGAACAATGCTATGTGAAGTGCTTATGCATTCATGATAACAATGATATGGGAAGTGCCTAGGCATACATGGGAACAATGATATGGGAAGTGCTTATACATAAATGGGAACAGGGATATTGGAAGTGGTTATACATACATGGGAACAATGATATGGGAAGTGCTTATGCATTCATGGGAACAATGCTATGTGAAGTGCTTATGCATTCATGATAACAATGATATGGGAAGTGCTTAGGCATACATGGGAACAATGACACGGGAAGTGCTTATACATACATGGGAACAATGATATGGGAAGTGCTTCTGCATACATGGGAACAACGATATGGGAAGTGCTTATACATACATGGGAACAACGACATGGGAAGTGCTTATGTATAAATGGTAACAATGATATGGGAAGTGCTTATACATACATGGGAACAATGATATGGGAAGTACTTATACATACATGGGAACAATGATATGGGAAGTGCTTATACATATATGGGAACAATGATATGGGACGTACTTATACATACATGGGAACAATGATATGGGAAGTGCTTAGGTATAAACGGGAACAATGATATGGGAAGTACTTAGGTATAAACGGGAACAATGATATGGGAAGTGCTTATGCATACATGGGAACAATGATATGGGAAGTGCTTATACATACATGAGAAAATGCAGTTGTGTACACTTTACCATAAATGTAGATGTTCGAGTGTATTCACTGTTGCAGTCATCACATTTGGGTTATCTGCCTGCAGGTAGCCCTCAGCTGGCCTGAATACCAAAGTCTTCGGATTTTGGCATCGGATGTTGTCACTTCTTCCATGACGTCAGGTTGTCAGGGGTATAAAACATGCAGCTGATGCCATTACATCAGTTTTTCTTGCCCCAGATGTCAGGTGCTTCCACACTAGGAAGCAAGTATATGTTATGGAACACCCCCAGCAAAAATCAAATACACATGATATAATATATGCCAAACAAGAAGGAAAGGTAAAGTCAAGAGAAGTCAGGGGGCTGGAGGGAGGGTAACCAGGACTTTGGGGGAAAGGCATAAATTGAGAGGCTTTCCCAGGTAAAGGACAGGGCATCCACTTTCCAAGCTTGACTGTGGGGAGTTCTGGTGCAGAATTTGTTCAATTGGTAGTTCTGAGGGGAGGTAAACAGGTCTACCTCTGGTGTCCCCCATTTGTTCCCCAAGAGCTTGAATATGTTCTGTTCCAGTTTCCATTCATGTGGGTCCATGAGATTTCTGTGTAAGTCATCTGCCAGTGAATTTAGTTTGCCTGTCAGGAATTGAGCTTGCAGGTTCACTTGGTAGCTCAAGGCTATGTTCCACAGAGCCATAGCTAGTCTGCAGAGTGGGTAGGAATGGGTTCCCCCCTGCTTGGTCATGTACCACATAACTGTGGTGTCTGTCTTTACTAGTAGTTATCCTGGAAGAATAAGGTCTTTGAAGGCTGTTAGAGCATTCTGTACAGCTAACATTTATTTTTGATTGATATGTAGGTGCATCTGTTTTGGGTTCCATTTTCTCTGAATGCACTGCCCTGCCATGTGAGCCCCCCATACATAGTCTGATGCATCTGTTGTTAGGGTTTAGGCAGCAGGGGGTAGAGTGAAAGGGAGTCCCTTGTTGGGGTAGCAGGCCTCTGCTCACCAAAGGAACTCTACCCTTAGACAAGGAATTAAAGTAATCATTGTTTCCAGGTCCTGAGAATGTTGATATCATAGACTTTTTAGATACCATTGAAGTTTCCTCATATGCAGTCTTGCATATGGAATTAACAGAATGCAAGAGGCCATGAACCCCAGGGCTTGCAGGATTTTCCTTGCAGATAGCTGGGTTTTTGTGGCCAGTAGGTTGAAGTAGGTTGTCAAATGAACTTGTTTCTCTGAAGTGAGGAATGCCATCTGGGAAGTTGTGTTCAAGCTTGCTCCCAATAATACAATCTGTTGACAGGGTACTAGGTGTGATTTCTTCTTGTTGATAGTGTACCCCAGTGAGGTTAGAAGTTTCTTTACAAATGCCAGGTGTTGTAATAGCAAGTCCTGACTTTCTGCCTGAATCAGGCAATCGTCCAAGTATGGGTAAATCTGAATATTTCTCTGCCTGCAAAATGCAATGGCTGGAGCTAGGCACTTTGTGAATACCCTGGGCGCAGTAGATAAGCCAAAGGGAAGTGTAGAAAACTGATAGTGGATGGAGACCACCCTGAAACGTGGGCATTGTCTGCAGGATTCCTTATTGGGATGTGCATGTAACTTCTTTTAAGTCTTGGGATGCCAGCCAGGCATCATTGGCTAGCATAATATGAAGCTGTTGAAGAGTTAGCATTTTGAATTTTGGAACCACCAGAAAGGTGTTGAGTATAGACAGGTCCAGGATAGGATGCCAGAAGTTTTATTTTCTGGGAACCAGGAACAGTCTTGAATAAAAAACTTGTCCCCTTTGTTCTGCTGGGACAGGTTGAATAGCCCTGATACTGAGGAGAGAGAAAGCACTTATTTTTGGGCCTCCATCCACTGATTTGGCGGAAGGTCTGGCCATCCACTTGGGGTTGGGAGTGAGTGGAAGTGGAATCTGTATCCTAGGGAAACTATATTTAAAACCCATTTGTCCTGGGTAATGAGTTCTCAGTTTTTTGCATGCAGGGCGAGCTTTCCTCCTAAGAGAGCAAGGTAGATGATCAGGGCTTGGAAGAGTTAAGGATAAGTCATTGTGCCATTTTTCCATAGGGGTGGCTTACTACTCCCTGCTTTGAAAGTGGGAGCCCCCTACTGCTTAGATCTGTGCATAGCCTGAGACTGATGTCTTGGTGGTCTGCTGCTTCTGGGTTTGGACTGCGAAGGCCTGGAAGGTACTGGAAAAGACCAGTTCTTTGAAGGCCAATGCCTACTGAATCTAGGAGGCTGTACTTGTAAGAAATCTTTAACAGTTTGCATAGATTTAGCCTTTTCCTCCATCCTTTTGAGGACTTCTTCTGCTTTGTTGCCAAAAAGGTGGTCTTGGTTTAAGGAAGCATCCAGTAATTTAGCTTTAACACGATCTGGTAAGTTTTGTTCCTTAAGCCAAGTATGCCTTCTAAGTACAGACCCAGTGACAGCAGCCATGCAAGATTCTTATAAAGCATCAAAACCACATTGCAAAGTATGTTTACCAGCTTGTTCAGCAGAATGCATTAACTCTTGCAAATGTTTGTGTTCAGCACAGTCAGGAATCAACATCATTTTCTGTTTAAGTAGACCCATAATATGCTGCTACTTTAACATATGAAACTGGCAATTTTAAGCCCTAATGGCCAAAGTAGCAGAAGTGTATACCTTCTTACCTCATCAGTCTAAAGCTCTATAGTCCCTTTCAGAAGGGGTAGGATTTTTGGCAATAGTAGCCTTAATGCCTTTTGGTCCTTGGGAAATGGTCTCTGGATCCACAGTAGGATTCTTGAAGAGGAATTTGTGAGAGTCAGGTACTCTGTCAGGTTTCCTGGGAGCTGGAGGCAAAGTGTCTGGGGTAAAGCTGGATTTCAAGAAAACATCATCTACAATCTCCAGAACAGGAGGGATAGCTAGAGGCCTGTGTTGAGGCAGGAGTAAAATTCCCTAAGTCTCTTTTTTGACTCAGAATAGTCCTGGCTTTCCCAGTGGAAATGCTCCCTAAGGGAATGCAATGTTTCACCAAATGAAAAATCTTCTGGAGGGGAAGCAGAGGGAATGGAATCCTCAGCATCAGAATCCTCATAAGTAGATAAGGGTAAATCCTGGTAGTCAGGAGGAACAGAGATATCAGATTCCTGATCAGAAGAATCAGAAAGAAAATCAGTTCTAGGTCTCTTAGAGGGGGGAAGGCAAGCTTCCCCTAATTAAGGTAATAAGGTCTTCAGCCATTCTAATTTGTTTTTGAGGCATATGGGCCTGACAATGCAGTTTGGTCATCACTTTCTAGACGTAGTGCAAACTTTAGGCCTGAGGAATTCAGTATTCTTAGCTTGAAACGAAGTTGTCGGTTTAATATCAAAATTGGTAGGCCTGAATACACCCTCAGTGCCTGCACAGCGGGTCTGGACCCATCCCAGGTAGCGACATCCGCAGGTTCCATAGTCGAAGAAGCATCTCGCGGCATACCGGACTCTGAGTAGAGGCCTGCAAATCTGTAGTAGCGGGTATCAGGGGCTGCGAAAGCACCTCACTGAGTACTGGCAGACTGGTGACTAGCTTAATGGAAGCATCGTCGGCGGTTTTGGACCTATGCCGTCTGTCTCTGTCTTTATCCTTATGTTTTTTCAGAAGATTGGTAGTCGGATGGCCTAACAAAGCCATTTCAGAGTACGGAGATTGAGAACAAAAGTATTTAGATACAAAAATACCCTGACGACGAATAGTTCAGGTGTTGAACAAGGCACAAAACTGACAGAGAGGGACATCGTAGTCTGGGCTTAAACAGGTGGTGCAGTAAGAATGAAAATCTCTATGAGGTATTTGCTTTCCACAGGCAAGACAATTGTTAATTTTTTCTGACATCGGTTAGAACAAGAAAAAAGGATCTCCAATGGGGTACTTATCTTTTTGAAGACTTCAGGTCTGAAACTTGAAAATGAAAATTTCAAGAGTCAGCCGACCGGCACTTGCGAACTGCTTCTGCTTCGGGCACCGCACGGCAAGAAAGACTGATGTAATGATGTCATGGAAGAAGCGACAGCATCCGATGCAGAAATCCGAAGACTCTGGTATTCAGGTTGGCTGAGGGCTACCTGCAGGCAGATAATCCAAATGCGATGACTGCAACAGTGAAACACGGCAAACATCAATGATATGGGAAGTGTTAGATCAGGGTTTTTCATTGTACAACAGTTATTAGACATTAGACAGGCTAAAGAATAAAATAAGCCTAAAAAAATGGTGTTTCATTTATGCATACATTTCAGGAAAGCAAAAACAAAGAATCTTTCTCTGAATGTTGACCTTGCTGGCCAAGCATGGAAGACTGTTTATTAAAGAGAAAAAGATAAGCATAAAGTGTGCAGACAGAATGTTCTTTCTTAAGGAAAAGATCAGCTACAGAATGTTCTTTAATAAAGCACAGACAAAGCCTGCAACCAAGGTTATAAACAGTAAATAAAAGAAATTTACAAGACTAAAAGCAATATAATATGCTGCGTTAAGATTAGCAGTGCAGTTAAGGTTAGGAAATTCATTTGACCTGTTACTTCAGAGAAGATGTCTAACACTCGATCATGAGTACAGAAAACAGGTCATCTAGAGACTGTGTCAGTTTACGTGGATTAGGACAATCAGTATGATGTACAGCAACTTGAATTGTTTATCAGAACTGTTAGTGGAGACAGTATATTGTATATTGTAAACATCTAATAAAACCTTATTAAATAAACTACAGTGTTTGTAAAATTTATGCTGAACAGTGCACAAGACTTGGTTCATAAGAGAGAGACTGACACCTACTGAAGCATGAGCTTGGGTAATTAAGACTTTCGCTTCTCAGTCTCATGGCATACAGTGTTTCCAACTAATTAAGGTACGGTTCGATTCTCGGCTCGAGTGCGGGGAGTGCCTTCTGTGTGGTGTCTGCATGTCCTCCCCACGGTTGGGTGGGAATTTGAAAGACATCCGTAAATTGGGCATGCCTTCATTGAAGGTTGAACGTCGAGCTGGCACCTCGGCGTTCATGAAAATCTACTGCCAATCATTAGCGGACTGGAGTTCCGCTGTGGTGACCCCTAACCGGGAAAAGCTGAAAGACAACAACAACAACAACTGCATTTTCAAATCTTACAAAGGCGCCCAACGTGACCTGCTGTCTGGGGCGAGATATATACTTCTCACAACCCAGCAAGCAGCTGTAACCATCCAGTCTCCAGTACTGCATATTTTCTTAAGTTCGCAGTGACTGTTTATACAGCAGAAGTACATCAGCAGACAAGTCACACCACCCTTTCAGTGAAAGTATTGTTCATTTCCAGAATTGGTTACACTACATGTGTTCTGCAGAAATATGCAAAATAGCAGTGTGTCGCTCAACGTCATGTGTTCTACAGACTATAAATAACACGTATTAAAGTGCAGCACTCCGTGTTTCATTCAAACTTCAACAAAACAGCTGCAGTAAGTAATTTTTTCAAGTACAGTTTAATGGCAATAACTTCAAAGTTTCATTAACAGTTTAAAGTGACAGAAACTGTTTCAAAACAGACTTTTCAAGCAGCATACCAGTGTTTTTTGCATAGAGCTGTAAACTCTGTACAGAATAAGCTGAAAATTATGGCATGACAGTTTCTCATTAAGACAGTATTAAATTGCACAGCACCAGTGTTTCCTTCAGGAAAGCCTCACACTACTTCAACAGACCAGTTTCCTTCAAAACATAAAATACATTTTCCACAGACCTTCATGTTTCTAGAGTGATATCATAAAGGTCAAAAAGCAACAAAAAGGTTTATAAGCAACAGACAACTCACATTCCTTCCAAGCCATACAGTTATGTAAGACTTTATATGCATCTTTTAGTTAACAGTTCAACAAAGTTTAAATTACTTAATTAAAGTTTATTTTTTGCATGTAAACATGTCAAGCAATACTGCTATAGTTAAAATGTCAGTACATTTTGGTTTAAGTTTAAAAATGTTCTCTTAAAGTTAAAGGTTATTGGTGTAAAAATGTTAAATGCATCTAAACAAAATATTTAAATCACTTAAGCAGGCTAATGACTCAAAAGTCACTATTGTCTCCAGTTTACATAATAATTTCAGTTGTAGTACAGTTTCACATACGAATGTTCTGAATGTAATACATACCTTTCAAAATACAGCAGTATGTTGCAGCATTCAACATACACATGTCAACACAGTCAACATACATAAAATGCAAACAATGTCTCCAGTTCACATTACTTCAAATAGTGCAATTTTTGCACTGCAGGGAGATAAAAATAAAAATATATATTTAAATAAAGTATATTTCAGATAAACTGAAAAACAGACTTTAGTGCTAAGTAAAAAAATGCATTCCATAGCTAGCCGTAAAGATCAGAGCATTAATCTGTCATGGTTTAAGGTTATTTCATTACTTACAGACAAATCAATTTCAGTTGCACATATAAAAGATACAAGTGTAAAGATTATGGCAGCTGCCAGTTCAAAGTATAATTCCTCTGTATTTCTTGGTCTAGACTTCAGTAAAGAAATATGTGCAAATGTACAGATTTTAAAGAATTGGTTATGACAGAAACATGCAGATATATGGGTTAAAGATAAAATAATTTACAGTTCAACTAACACAGCAAAGTGCTCAGAAAAACATATTGGGTGTGGGTGTGGTCAGTCAAGGAAAAGGGGTGACCATATGCCTCTATGTCTTGTAAGGTATATCAGGACTAACAGTCAATTAGCAGAATAAAGGGTTTGCAGTTACAGTTGGCAAATTAAACAGTACAAAGTTACCAGTCCAGTCCCTGGAGTAAGGTTATATGTATATAAAACAGAACAAGGGGCACATTTGCCCTACATGCCAAAATTATTGGCTAAGCAGATAATAAAGTACAACCATCAGCTACTAAGTTATGTAGGTTTTCAGGAATTTTGGCCTATCAGAAAGTTTAAGTTTTAAAAACCTCAGTTAAAGAGAGTGTCAGTTTCAGAAAAGCATGGTACAGTATACAAATAAATTTTGCAGGGCCACTTCCTCCAGCAAAAGGGGGTTAAATAATGTACAAGTTTTAAATATATCACTCATACATAAACATTTAGACTTAAATACTCTAAAGACTATACATCTAGGTAATATGAAATCAAATCATGAAGTTAAGAGAGTTCAATCCAAACAGGCCATAAATGCCCAAAGTGACACCTAGTGGTCAAAATTAAAATTGCAAGTTTATTCATATCATAAAGTTAATTCAAATAATAAAGTTAAAAGACTTCAACCCAAACAGGGCATACATACTCAAGTGACACCTAGTGGTCAAAATTAAAATTGCAGGTTTACCAAATATATTTTTTTATTTTATTTTCAAATTGTAAGTCAAATAGCATAAAAACTAGCTACAGTAGTTTGCAATATAAATGTAAGGTAACTACAGAAGTAGATCCCAATAGACTTTCATCAAGGGACCTCAGGGGGCAACCGTTAGATCAGGGTATTTCATTGTATAAAAGTTATTAGACATTAGATAGGCTAAAGAAGAAAATAAGCCTAAAAATGGTGTTTCATTTATGCATACATTTTAGGAAAGCAGAAACAGAAAATATTTCACTGAATGTTAACCTTGCTGGCCAAGCATGGAAGACTGTTTATTAACGAGAAAAAGATAAGCATAAAGTGTGCAGACAGAATCTTCTTTTCTCAAGGAAAAGATCAGCTACAAAATGTTCTTTAATAAAGCACAGACAAAGCTGCAACCAAGGTTATAAACAGTAAATAAAGGAAATTTATGAGACTAAAAGCAATATAATATGCTGTTTTCAGATTAGCAGGGCAGTTAAGGTTAGTAAGTTCATTTGACCTATTACTTCAGGGAAGATGTCTAACACTCGAGTATGAGTACAGAAAACAGGTCATCTAGAGACTATGTCAGTTTATGTGGTTTATGACAATCAGAATGCTGTACAGCAACTTAAATTGTTTATCAGAACTGTTAATGGAGTCAGTATTTTGGATATTGTAAGCATCTAATAAAACCTTATTAAATAAACTACAATGCTTGGAAAATTCATACTGAACAAGACTTGGTTCATAAGGGAGAGACTGACACCTATTGAAGCACAAGCTTGGGTAAATAAGACTTTCGTTTCTCAGTGTCATGGTGTACAGTGTTTCCAACTAATTAAGGTACAGTACTGCATTTTCAAATCTTACAGAAAGTGCTTCTCCATACATGGCAAAAATGATATGGGAAGTGCTTCTGCATACCTGGGAACAATGACATGGGAAGTGCTTATACATACATTGGGACAATGACATGGGAAGTGCTTATACATACATGGGAACAATGATATGCAAAGTGTTTCTGCATACAGGGGAACAATGAGTGTACTGATAAGTCTTGGTGGGGGTTACATCTTCATTCTACTATAGTAACATAAGAAATGATAATACATGTCACATTTTGCCTCATATGCATTTGCAATAGTTTACTGAAACAACCCTTTATAATTACATGTAGGTATATATCTAATAAAATCAGTTAAAGACAGAATACTGCATTTATACATTTGACATACCTTTCAGATTTGGTTGCAATACTGTACTGAAAACACTGTAGGCTTTCAATTACTATCATTTAAAAATATTCATAGTTTTTATATATATATATACACACACTTACACACACACACACACACACACACACACGCACACACACACACATATATATATTTATATATTTTTTTAATTTATTTATATAAAATAATGAAATCAGTTAATGACAAAATACTGCATTTATTATTTTGTCTCAGTCCCCGTCAATAAACACACAATGCACCAAATGATGTTTGATGACTTTTATTAAACTTCCATAAACATTACTTTATTGACCAATATTTTAATTTATTAATCACAGCATCAACATCCACATAGCTGTTGACTAGGGCAGCATGTCCTCACTCACCCTAACCAAATAATAAGCATCCTTACCCCCACTCACTTATTTTACTTATAAAGGAGCGCCCCATCACTCACTTTCATTTCCCATTTATTGAATTAAACATCCAACCAAATAAGCAGTATCCTTGCCTCCACTCGCCTACTTTTACTTATCAAGCAGTGTCCAACCGCTCACTTTCATTTCCCAACTCATTGAAATGAACATCCAACACCAGAGGGGGAACAGAAGAGGGACAAGTTTGCCCCTCTTCTCCACCTACCCAAACTTATAAAATAACCACACAATCCCTAATGTTCCAAAAACAGGGAGGGAGTGCAGGTAGCAAGTTTATGCCAAAATCTGATTCCTTTCCCAGTTACACCCACATAAAACCCATTAAGCCCCTCCCTCATTTCCTCCCAATCAACAACTTTCCATTTTAACCCTTTCATTTCCTCCAACTAGCTTTCTTCCCCTACCCTCAGAATTCCCATTACTATTTCCACCTATCCCCCACCTGAAGAGGTCTTTGGACAAACTGGTTTGTTACCAAACCTCATTTGTCCTGTTCCCCTTCAATAAACACACATCACACCAAATGACATTTGACAATCTTTATTAAATGTCCATAAACATAACTGTATTTACCAATATTTACTTTATTAGTCACAGCATAAACATCCATATAACTGTTGACTAGGGCAGCGTGACCTCATTTACCCTGCCAAATAAGCAGTATCCTTACCCTCTGTCACTTATTTTAATTATCAAACAGCGTCCAACCACTGACTTTCATTTCCCAACTCATGGAAATAAACATCCAACACCAGAGGGGGAACAGAAGAGGGACAAGCCTGCCCCTATTCTCCACCTACCAGCTTGACCAGGCTTTTCCTCCTCCTTCAAACCAAAATTTTCAATAAAACCTTCCCAAACAAATCTAACCATACATTAAAAAGGGTGAAGCCAAACATCATTCAGTGTACTCCATCCTCTCTGAACCAAACTGGATCCCTGTCATCAACCTCCCAAAGCCCTATCATATAAACACCCAAAGCAGCCAGTTGCCTAAACAGCTAAAATTAAACCAGTGATCCCTCTCCAATTCCAAACTGATACCAATACCGTTGTATAACCTCTGTAAATCAAACATATCCTCACTTATCCTACTACCAACGGTAGCTTTGTAATTATTCCCAGGTCATTACCTGCCAAATGTACCACCAAAACACTAAATATCACAACACCATCCAAATCAAAGCAAGCCCAACCGCATGTCATCTTACCTAAATGCAACATTCTTTTGCCACCCAAGTATATAATAATGAACAAAATGAGATTTCCTTTTTTAAAAGATCAATTTAATAGTAAGGCAGCCACTATATGCACTATTATATGGCAAAACATCTTTTGACCAGAATAGCATTTGATAACAAATGAACCACCCGATGTAATGACTTCAATGCATCCATAAAGCCAATACCCCCAGATTGTAACCCAATGAACCTCCATTATTCAATGCCAACCTTTGCAACAAAACTTTTCTTGTCATTACCCACAGTCTGTCAGTCTTCACACTATCAAATCTTTCCCAACCTTTCAAACATATAAACCACTGTCCAAGATTTAGTAAAGTGACTTGACCCTGTCATCTATGCAAATATACTAATTGGAGTTAAATCCACCCCTTATCTGCCCCTGTCCTGAAATTTCACCCATTGAGACTTTTTTTATTTATTGCATTACCTTCACATTTGGTAAATCAAACAAACCATGGCCTGCATCCACTAGCAACCCCAAAAACACAATGCCTTGCTTAGACCTTCAAATGTTTGCTTAAACAATAGAAACCCACTCCTCACACATTCCCAGCATACATGCATACTTTGCAATGCTCTGTCAAACCCTTCACCTAGCCTTAAAAAGGGTATCTAGATAGTGTACCTCCTTTTGATTGCCTACCCGCTGCTGCCAAATCCAATGAAGAACAGTGCCAAACTCTACAAGTAACACAGACCACCGAGCAAACCATTTGTGTAGCCTTGCCACTAGAAAACTCAAACCCAACTACCATGCCCACAAAATCTGACCCAATTTCACATTGTTGTGACTCTACCTCACCTGTAGATAACCCCAAAACTCCGCATAAACAATCCCCATACCTGCTTTATCCTGTCCTGGAAATACCTCATCCTCACCTGCCACCACACTACTCCCAAACTGTACCAACTGTGATGTACCTTAATGGGCACCTAATAAATTAGGATTACCTGCATCCTCATTGTGCACCACACCAGTGACTGGAACATCCACCCCAGCAGAATCCATCACCTTTCAAATCCACTTCCTTCCAGCCACCTACTGATGCCCACTCTGCGCTCCCCCATCTGCAAAAGAAAAGAAAACTAAATCCTCTGCACACATAGACCAAAGCTTCTTAATGACAAGATTAGGCACTGCCAAGGGCCTACCTTGTTCATCAACTGCACAGCCACTTCACTGCCCCGCATCCACTATACTCAATAATCTGGCACCACATTATCCTTTAGCAAATCCTTTCACATCAGTGAAGGAACATACTGCTGCAAAACAGTCTTATGCTCTAACTGAACCTATGCATTTGATTGACACCTATTCAAATGAGGAACACAAAATGAGCTACAAACTCAAGCCTGCTACAACTAAACACTGTGGATGAGGGATAATATAAATATCACAATACCTGGGTTATTTTCATACAAAACCAATACCATGCTATATGACCAAGTTAACCTAAAGTTATAGTCAATATATTAAGCCAAACCCTGCCATACCATCCCCCACTTCCATTATTGCTGCACAATGCATGTACAATTGACAACCATTCACACCAAAATGTGATTCCTTTCCCACCTACAGTCACATAAAACCCATTAAGCCCCTCCCTACACTTACTTAATTTCCTCCCCAGTCATCCTACTTTCCCATTTAACCCATTCACCCCCCAACTAGCTTTCTTCCCCTACCCTCTTAATTCCCATTACTTTTTCTACCTAACCCCCACCTGAAGATGTCCCTGAACAAATTGGTTTGTTACCAAACCTCATTTATTCATACTTATAAGTGGCTTCAACCAGTCATTTCAGTCTCCTATTGTGTTGTGCGAGATTGTTATCTCTTTGTTCGCTAGACAGAGAAGACATAAGATTGTTGTTGTTTACCTGTACTTCACCTTTTTTCCCTAAAATTTCTGATGTGTTATTAATAATATGCAAGAAAGTTAATTTACTGTTGCAGTTGCTTAGTATGTGTTTTTTTAAATATTTATTAATATCTGAATTTTTATACTGTCCCATTATTCCAATAATGTTAGTTATAAATAGTATTAACTTGAGATTGCTTGAGTTAGGCTGCAAATGATGCATGAAACTTTGGACATTATACAATAAGAAAAAATAATACAAATAGAAATATTTTGAATTAAAAGGAAACATTTCAAAATGATGTAAGATGATCATGTTTACTTCAAGAAATGTTTGCTTTTCTGATATGATGGGCATATTTCAATGGTTTTAGTGATTAGTGTAAAGCTGTCATTTATAAACAGAAAATCATTACAACAGCAGTGGAAATTATTAGTGATTAAAGAGAAAATCATTTACTTTGGTGTCATTTAGTGACTGTGCATACATGCTAGAAATGCAGTGATTTAATTGTGAAGTACTGAGAGCTTTCTGAATGTGACTGCTTTGCTCAGAATAACAGTATTATGAATAAATGAAAGTGGTAGGGGCCAGAGGAAGGCAGACCTGTTAATAAACTGAGACTGTGTATGTGTATATAATTATGGAGCAGGTATCACTTAACTTTCGTTTTTTTATGAGGTTGGCAGGCATGCGTTCATTGCTTTATTTTTTGACTGATGATTATATTGCAGGTTTTTATGTATGACTGAGGCATATTTGTATGTGCAGTAATGATGAAAAGCAAGGGATCAAGACAGAGAAACAACATCTGCCATGAGGAAACCTGCATACTCACGGCAGCGTTTAGGACATATGGCAACTCTCTGTTTAGTAAAGAGGGGCCCAGAAATGGGAGCACTTATACTCAACCGGAAGGTATAGCAAATCTGCTGGTCGACAAATTCAGCTCAAATTTCATCTCCCCATCACCCCCGTTCTCCTCCAAGAAATACCCTCCACCATTCCACCACCAATTATCACCAAAGAACTGTGCTTTCTAAAGCTAACAACATGACTTCATTGGAGTCTGAAGATATACCAGATTGGCTCGTAAACAACTTAAATCAGGACTTATTAGGCCCATTAGGACCTCTGTTTAACCACAGACTATGGAATAGCTTTGTCCCAGTAGAATGAAGGACAGCAACAGACAACCCTCTGCACAGAGGGGGACCATCTACTGACCCAGGCAAATTACAGACCTATAAGTTTGACTGGTCTTATATGTAAGGCCATGGAAAGAATAATCATGGACGTGATAAATAGTGACATAGGAAAACTCCAAACACTGGGCCTGGCCCAATCTGGCTATGTCAAGGGCAGGTCATGCCCGCTGAATCTGGTGAACTTCTTTGAGAAAGTCACTAAGGCCATGGATGAGGGTAAAACTGTACATACTGCCTACTTCAACCTGGCCAGGGCATTTGACATAATTCCCCACTCAAGTATTATAAATAAACTCATAAAGCTGTGCACAAATCCCTATATCACCAAATGGATAGCCAATTGGCTGACAGACAAGCCAAATGTGGTTAAAGTGGGTGACTCCAGATCCAACAAGAAGCCATTTACTAGTGGTGTTCTATAGGGCTCAGTGCTGGGACCACCCTTATTTGGCATATACTTCTCTGAAGTCAAGGCTAATATGGAAATACTCCGGATGGCAAAGTTTACCAACGATAGCAAACTGGGAGTAATCAATGAATCCCCCAATGATGCAGATATCATTCAGGAGAGTCTAGATCAGACAAATGATTGGTACCATAACCATGGCCTAAAATTAAATGTGAAAAATGCATTATCATTCCCTTTGGGAAGTCAAATATCCCTACAAATTACATCAACAACATGCCCCTAAGAGTAGAATCAGAGGTGAAAGATCTAGGTACACAGGTAGATAGTTGTCCACGGTGGTGAGGAAGTCCTTCTATGTGTCACAACATATAAGTAAAGGTATGGCATCCAAATTCAAGGAAAATATAATCTTGCTGTACTCAGCCCTCATTAGACCAATAATCAAGTACAATGTGCCATTTGGTGTGTACTTTACTAGGCACTTACAGCAGCACCTCAGAGGTTCCTCACAAAGAAAATACAGGGTGTAAACAACATGTCCTGTACGGATAGACTAAAACCCTATACCTTTACTCTATCTCCTAAACAATAAAGTGCAACTCATATTCCAACCAAGGAAGTGCTTTCACCAAGTAATGGGTATGAAATTCATCTATGTGGCTTCCACATCACATCCAAGTTTGAAAAAAGTACTTTGTCTTAGAAATTAATTTAATTTATTATTAAAAATTCATCCCTCTAACATAAGACTGCTTCTTTATTATTGCATTCAAAAATTTTCACTAGACAACTGAAATTAAGAATGTTTTTTAAAGATAAAAAAATAATTTTGATATATTGACCATAGATTATCTAGGAAAAGTATGTTTATTCCACTCTCACACCCAATGACTATTCCTTTTGAACAACTGTGTGAATGGAATATAAGGCACACCATACTTCTCAACCTCTTAGAGCAAGAAATCTGGACAAAGCCACAAACAATGGGAGGACAAAGGCCCCAAAATAAAGACACTGTCTAAATATTACAAACATACAAAGTTGATAGAATAACAGGTTTTGCATTAGCATGAATAACATGAATGACATGAAGTCTGAAACTCAAATGTCTGGCATTATTTTATGACTTTGATCGCAATGATTTGCCAGTGATTTTCCAGAAAATTAGTTTTATGAGAAACAGACAAAAAATATGAGGCAAAAATCTGGACACTCTGTTAAAATCTGTACAGTTGAGAGGTATGAGGCACACTCTCAAAGAATTTGTTACTCACACTGACAATTTAACTAAAGGAGAGAGAAAAGCATTAAATGTATATAAATAAGACAAAACATTGAGAGCAATGAAGCCAGATAAGGGGGTAGGGTGGTCTTAATGGATTATTTTACTTATAGTAGTAAAATGTTTGATAATTCGTATGATACAGATACTTACACTAATGTTTCAAGAAATTAAGTTTTTTTTAAGCTTATTCTAAAATTGAAATCAATATATATGATATGTTTAGTCATGGTACTGTTTCTAAGGAAACATTAACTTATATTAAGGTTGAACACCCAATAATACCAGCTATCTTTGGTATTCCAAAGATACATAAAAACTTAACAGATCCTCCTTTGAAACCAATTGTGGCAGTGAAGGGGTCAAAAACTGAACCTCTAACTGCTTATATAGACTTTCAATATAAACACTTGTTAATAAGAAACACATTTTGAAAGATTTTAGCATCTGTTAAGTTTATTGAATGAGGTGAAATAGAAAGAATAGCTTTTGAAACATTCCACTCCATAAAAGGCACAAATAGTCCATGTTCAGACCTGAGGAGACACCAGGAAACAGATGACACAATCCACATGTGTGAAAAGTCCATCCAGGAATTGCTAAAGTATCCTCGAGGCAGAAGCATGTGAGATACCCATTGTGTCCACAGTCTCTCTCTGGAAGGTCCTCTTGGCAAGTATAGTGAGGGCTATACATACTGTACCTTTGTATCCACAGGGATAGGAAGGCCACACATATTCCCAGTAATCCTGTGGGGGCCATACATAATCCCTAAGACCCTTACAATATCCTTGCCACTCTGAATCTGCCAAGTATCTCCTGACTGTCAAAATGATAATGAGTGATTCTCTGCCTATATCTCCACCTTCTTGGCCTGTGAGTGCTGCTAGGCGCAAGCATTTTTGGCTCAGGCAAGACAAGCAGCTCACACTGGGAAATAACAAGGCTAGTAGCAAGTGACAGCATCATCATGGATTGCAAAACAGATGGAATAGGTGTGACTCGTCTTTTATAATGAGATTGTGGACAGCATGGAAAAGTGCAAAACTCTGACTATGAATCTTAAGTAGGCAGAAGAAGACTTATTACCATATGTCATGATTTCACATCATTTCACATTTATATCTCATTATGACTTCATTTGTTTATAATGATTCACAGCCATGATGTGAGTCAAGTAAGTGGCCTATATGAATCTCAGCTTTGCTGCACAGCTCATTTAAGAACAGTGCAGATAGCCTTTATGCATTCATATAACAACTATGAATCCCACCCTAACTCTTCTAGGAACTGGGAACCTCTTACTAAACAGCTGTATTAATTGCTATACTTTCCAGACTGATCAAAGGAAGGTGCACTAACACACATTGTTTTAACATATCTACAGTCATTTCACTCAGATGCTCTGATACATACATTCAACTCATACTTGAAAATTCTCAGTGGTCTTCTGTTTTAAAGTGGACTGGAACCAGTGGCGTAACTACGTTAGAAGCGCCCTGAGGCAAACTTTTCCTAGCGCCCCAACACATCCCCGAAACCCCCAAGCCATCGAGATGACCGGAAATCACATATATATATATGTTTGTTTGTTTGAACAGTGACAGTGCATAAAACACTGAAATCTGGACGGCTATTTCAGCAAAAAAGTAAAAAACAATTATAAAACAAGTACATTATATAGATACCAGAATGTGAAATTGTCCAATGTCCAATCCTACCCTAGAATACTTCTTGTGGGCTTTGTTATCAGCAAACTATCAATGATCTGTCAGTTGTCACACCTTCCCAGCAATCAGCTCTCAATTGACAGAATGGCTAAAGAACAAAAGTCGAACCTCAGACATTGTACTACTTAAGAATGAATGTCTTTCAACTTTGAAACTTTTTCTTCTTTTCAGCACTGCTGCACTCAGGAAGGAAGCCAAAGATACAAGCACAAACAAGATATATATATCCGAAGAAAAGATGATATGATTCTGAATGAGTTATCCAAGATGAATTCGCCAAGTTGATTGATAGATTTCAGTGCTGACAATGTGACACTGAGTAGTCATTTGAGCAGGAGCAGTTGGTCGACATCTCCTAGCTCATGTCATCCATCCGTGATTCAAGGGCTTGACTCTTTGACATCATCAGCATCACCAATTCATTCTTCTGTCATGCTGACTCCAGTCTTTGGTCATAGTAGTCAGCATCGTGGTATCTTCGTGTGTATCTTAATCGTGGCATAGTCGATGATTCTGGGATGGAAAATTCTCTGTAGGTTCTGCTGACTCCAGCTCGCTTCTCGCGACAGCAGTCTGCAGAAGTCTTTGGCACGAAAAAGTTCCTGCGATTCCAACCCTATGAAAACAGTCAAACTCGAGTTATCGGATCCTTGGCTTTAGCCCCAAACTTGCTCCTTGGTCCTTGACGAAACACCACAGGTCGCAGTGTTCACTCAGGTCCTTCAGCAGTAGTGATTTTGACAGAATGCCAGATGCTAGATTTCTCATTGATTGTTGTGAGTGTATTTTCTTGGAGTCTTTTCAGTCATGATAGCATACAAAACCGTGCGACAGTAAAACAATGAAAGCTCTTAAAATATTTCTTCAGTGATCTTTCATCACCTACTGTCTTGTTTTCTCATTAGTGTCACAGCTGTGATTCCATCATCACGCCGCAAAACAAAATTAAGAGCTATCCTTCCTTTTTTGATTGAAGATGACAAACGGTGACAAAGTCGCTTACCAGCAGTATGCAGCTACTGGTTTTTCTGTTCTGCAAGCACATTAACATACCCAATAGCGTTATACATCCAGCACAGCTTGAGCAATATGTCCAGCACTCCTTTAACAGCACTCTACGTGAATGACTTACACGTGTGCATTAGCAATCTAATGCACAGGCATTTCCTTTTCAGCACTTCTTTGAGCACTGCAGTTTCCCTAAGGTGTGACACCCTTGTATTCACTAATTCATATCTTATGGACCACATATCAAGTTTCTTTCTACAGACAGTCACAATCATGTTTAACTTTCAATTTTATTTGTCTTTCAATGAT
Source organism: Protopterus annectens (assembly GCF_019279795.1). Classification (NCBI taxonomy): domain Eukaryota; kingdom Metazoa; phylum Chordata; order Ceratodontiformes; family Protopteridae; genus Protopterus; species Protopterus annectens. The sequence goes on from NC_056733.1 coordinate 182,518,892, forward strand.
ATTTATCCCCCCCCTGAAATTGAAAGATAAGCGTCGATTCACTATTAAATTCGCCATTTGCCCTTCTTTGCCATGCTTTTTGATAGCTCGCTCTTTTGTCCAATTTTGCTCAACTGATCCATATTTGAGTTATCCACATTGCGCAATCCAAGGCCGCCATTACATCCCGGCAAGGCCGCGATTCTCACTTCCGCATTGATGCAAACAGCCAACATGGAATACAGTAGCACTTGTCACCAGCCGTGCTGTAGGACAACCATGTTCTTCTCTGAACTCAAAGCCACTTCGCTTTTTATGTAGAAATGTTTCTGGAGCTGCGCCTTTATTAAGACCTTCTCTGCCTGTTCGGAATTACTGGCTGCAATGCACCATTGCATCACACCAAATCTCTCAAAAAAGCTTTTAAAGCGCTTTAAAAATATGCTCAAAAGCAGAGGGCAGTAGCAGAGGGCAGTAGCAACTTGATTCTGGGACTTGATTCCCTTGTTTAGGAAATCATGTTTATTTCTTTAGATTCATTCTGGGCATTCAGCATTTCAGAGAGTGTGATCATTCTTCTGATCATCTTCATCTGCTGCTGGCTGCTGAGTTTCTTCATTCATTATCCCTTTCCCTCCTTCCACTAGCTACAGTATGTGGTCACTACAATGCAAAACGTGGCTCCAGTTTGGTATTTTTTCAGTTCAGTCTCTTTTGCTTTCTCTCACTCTCTCTCTTCTTTTCTACACTCTCCTTTTTCTTTTATTCATCCCATCAAGCTTTTTCATCACCATCATCGGTCTGGATACATACCTGTCTGATGCACAAACAGCCGAAGAAACATACGTATATGCCAAAATAACACTACCACTAAAGAAAAAACTACAAACCCATACATTTTACTACCAAGGCAACTTGTGCAAAACAGTTGTGCTAAGTGACCACTATTGAGACATATCAGCTTTAAATTGAAAAAGATTCAGTTCTTGATTTTTAAATGGCAGCCATTTTTCACAATCAGCTTCTCACCATAGCGTCAACCTCTTAGCACAAAACACCTGGACAAACGCAGTAATGAGGGAATACAGCCATCAAACATATTCCTGCAAAGAACACAAAACTGAAAAGAAAAAAGTTCTTGGAATACAGTCACAAAAAAAGGTCAAAAAAAACACAAAAAATATTATTAAAAAATATAAAAATTAAAATTAAATTAAAAAATAGTTTGTATTTTAAATATGAATCTTAAAAACTTAATCAATTGAATGTTGCTTTGCTTGGAATGTGAAACAAAGAAACAGAAGTCTGAAATTCAAAACAAAAAACAAATGATGGAGATGGACATGAGATACAGAGGATGGAAAGGGAACAAAAATGCTGGAGCTGGAAGATGGACACAGAGGAGATGGTCAAGGCATATGCTGCCTGTGGAGGACGATACCAAAACACAGCATGTAGATTGTAGGCAATGACCTGGAAAGGATGGGGAAAAAAATGGTAAAACTAAGACTAATTTAGCATGCAATGTGTAGGCAATGAAAAGGGGGGGAAAAGGAGGCAAGAAATGTTAGCACAAGACTAAAGGTGAGGCAATAAGGAGCCGAAAGGAGAATAGAATGAAAAGAAGAGGCAGGTGATAAGTTACTACAAGGCAAAATGTGGGGTGGGGGTGCAAAAGTCAGCCATAACCAAAAGCAAAAAAAGTGAAAGCACTGGTTGTGCAAGAAAAGAAAACCAACCAAGAGGGGTTGGCAAAACAATTTCAAAACAAAAAAAATAACAAAAACAAAACAAGCTTTTGTTTCCTTATACTTGTGCTTTAAAAAATTCTTTCAAAGCACTGCCTTTTCTATTTGTGCTTGCCACTGTTACCGCCAACAAATTTTTAAAATTTTGCAATGATCATTTTTTGTTTTTTTATTGGGCCAATATCTTCCCCAAAAAAATCCTATTGATTTAAAAGATACATTTGTTTTAAAATTAAACATTTAAAATATCTGAAAAAAAAAAACCCATTAGCAAAAAATTATCTGCACTGCTAAAATCACAAAAAGGCATTTCAAGAAAAGACAGAAATCATAAAAAATTGCTCAAAATCAGGCATACTGTATCAGCGAGAGATGATATCTAACAAGCTGCTTACATCATTTAGCATGATTCACAATGTACCCTCTCATTGGCAATGATACATGTCGCTATGTCGTGTCTAAAAGTTGAAAGATGAGGCAATGCAAGCACACAACCAACAAAGCATGCAAATTGAGAAAAGTGACATAAATGACCGCTGGTATAAAGCACTGAAATACATGGATCAAGTGCCAAAATTAAGGCAATATAGACAGACAGCATGAATCCATTACATTGAAATTTCATCAAATATTACTTCATCATTACATTAATAATACATTAACAGTACAAACATCATTGTCTTCAACTATTTTCTGTCTTCAACAAAACTCAAATTTATTTTATTTTATCATAATACAACAAACTCCAGATTAAGATACCGTACACACAAAAAAAAACAACATTGCAATTTTTGCCCAATGTAAATATAAATAAAGTAATTTTTTTTTCAGAACCAGAAATTTAAGCTCTCTTGCAGAGAGAAAATCTTACATAATAAAATTATATCTCTCAGCACCCTGTCCATTCCCCAATATAAAAGTTTATAAATGTGATCCCTTCTCATCAGTCTCATTCTACCTAATGCTCTCTTGAATATAATACTAAGTTCACTTTCTACACACAAGTCCCATCTAATGTATTTAATCTACAAAAATCTTCCCACCAGAAGGAAAAGGCAGTCCAGTTTTGCCAGCAAAGTGATTATGTGCTGATAACTTTCCCCATAACTGATCAGAGTCCCAGACTTTTTTCCTGGCCAAAAAAATCAATTTTTTTCTTTCCCACTCGTTGCCATTGAACAGCAAAGTGACAAATGACCATGCACCATACCCCAAGATTTTTCTCAAATTATTTCTTTGCAACTTTAAATTTTACTAGTTTGACTATGAATGACTGGAACTGAAGCCATTATGGAATGAACAAGAACTTTGGATGCACTCATTCAAAAGCAAAATCTAAATAAATAAAATAAATGTAATGCCTCTGCCTACTGGACTATGTAAATTGTTTCTCATGGCCTACTTAAATTACAAAAAACTGCTGCCAGGCTTCATTAAAGATATAACATGCCCACCATGCTTTCTTAAATGTAGAACCTGCCTCTTTGGGTACTCTTTGCTGTACAAACTTCCTTCTATAGACTAACATATAAATTGGCCTGACACAGAAAAATATATAAATCTCTCCAGCAGGCCTTCTGTTATGTTTTCAGTAGAAGGTTCATCAACTTAAATATTTCAAAAGCTTTATTAATTATTACAAATGCTATGGCAAGATGCGGCAGCAGTGGTAGCAGTGTGAAAAACAGAACATGTTCAGTAAACAGGAAACAAAACTGATTTTGGTTTGTGCAGGCTAAACATTTTAAATGTACCACCAGTGAGCCTTCACTCTGTAATACAGGCACCATAAACTAATGTCTTTCGGCTTTTCCCAATTAGGGATCGCCACAGTGGAACTCTGGTCCGCTAATGATTGGCAGTAGATTTTTACAGTGCCAAGATGCCAGCCCAATGCCCAACCTTCAAAGAAGACACGCCCATTCATATACGCACCTATCCGTATGTCTTTAAATGTCACTCAACCATGGGGAGGACATGCAGACTCCACATAGAAGGCGCTCCAGTCGAGAATCGAACTGGAGAACCTAGGCACAATCTGTCTGATAATATATGAATGCACAAATACTATGCCCTCTTTTGTTACAGGAACCATCTCTTGTCATAACAGATGAATGCACAAATACTATACTCCCTTTTGTTACAGGAACCATCTCTTGTCATAACAGATGAATGCACAAATATTACACCCTCCTTTTGTGTAACAGGAACCATCTAGTGCCATAACAGATGAGTGCACAAATACTATATCTGTTTTTGTAACAAGAACCCTCTAGTGTCATAATAAACAAATACACCAATACTATACTCCCTTTTGCAGGTGAAGAACATTCTGCAGAAACTCAATTTTTATGGAAATATTTCTGCAACAATGACCTACATTTTGAAAATTTAGGACTTTAAATGTTTCAATGGCACAGTGTTAATAATCAATAAAGTACTTTATAAAGTGCTCATTGTAATTATATGACTAGGAAGGTATGAACTGACTAATTCTGGTCCTTTCAAAAGAAAAGTTTTTGTGTTTATCTGACAGCCTTTTAGATGGATATGGGTATGGCATTGACATATAGATTATCTAAACGGATGGCAAAGCAGTAACTCTGAATATGTCAAAGAGCATATTTCTTCCTTCATAATAGGAGGAGAAATGGGTTATTGAAATGTAAAATAAGAGGAGAAATGCGTTATTCAAATGTAACACACACACACACACACACACACACACACACACACACACACACACACACACACACACACACATATATGTATATATGGGTTCCCTTCAGAATCTTGAAATCCTGAAATTTAGAAATTCATATGGTCGAGACCATATGATTGAGGTTTCAGAATTTTGAAATTCTGAATGGAGATCTGCATATAGCGCGGAACGGGAAATTTCCCTTTTCCTTGCTGTAGTGTGATCTCAGAGTTGGTATATTTAAGTAGCAGGGTGTGGGGGGTGAAATAGTTGTTTTTTTTAGGGGGGGGATTTGTTTCGGAATTTCAATATTCTGAAACATCGATCATATGGTCTCGATCATATGACATTCGATGTTTTGGAATTTCGAGATTCTGAAGTTAAGCCGCATATATATAAAGTCTTTGGTAACAGATATATGAAAACTTCTGCAATAGCCAATAAATCTCCAGATCTTTTTTCACCTTCCAGATCATTTCAGTCTCTGTGAATCTAGCTCTTATTTCATCTACGTGCCTCCTCAAAGACAAACCATAACCCATGATGACTACATAATCATAGGTCATAAACTCACAAATAACCAGTGTTGTAGTAGTTACTTATAAAAGTAATAAGTTACTATTAATAGTTACTTTTCAGTGAAAGTAATATATTACTATTACTTATTATTTTTCTAAAAAGGTAATATATTACTATTACTAGTTACTAACTAATGTAAAACTTTACTTTTACATAAGTACAGTTTATCAGTTATAATACTGATATTCCCTTACACAGGTAAGCAGATGCATATAAGTGTATTATTGAAGTTGTATACACAATGTTACAGTGATAATGAATAGCATTTAACAGTTGAGAAATTCCAGCAGACTAGTCTTTTTAGCTGGGCAGCACAGTGGTGCAGCAATTAGCATTGTCACCTCACAGTAAGTAGTTCTCCGTTTTGATTCTCAGCTGGGGTGCCTTCTATGCAGAGTCTGCGTGTACTCCCTCTGTTCTCGTGGCTTTTCCTCCAGGTGCTCCTATTCCTCCCAGATTCCCAAGACATGCTGCAGGTGGATTGGGCATTCTAAATTGGCCCTACGTGTGAGTGTATGCATGAGTGTGCCTTCAGAGGAAGGCTGGGCACTGGGCTGGCAACTCGATACAGTAAAACTCTACTGCTACTTGTTCTGTGGACCGATGATCTACTGTGGTGACCCCTAACAGGAGCAGCTGAAAAGAGAAGATAATGTCTTTATAGCTAGAGAGTCACAAATAATAATTAACCCAAACCATACACAGCCAGCAGCTCAAGACCTATAAAAACCTATCACATTTTGTCTATTTTCAGCAACTAAAAATCGAGACCTGAAAATAATTTGAAATAAAACATAACAAAAAATTGTTAAGACAAAAGTTGGTTGATCAGAGATCCAGCCAAAGAGTCCTGTTTGATGCAGTGGGTTGGGGCATCTGGTGTTAAACCAATGAGTGGTGAGTTCAATTCTGATTGATAGGAGTATGGAGAACCAATGCCATTTATTATACGACAAGGTAAGGATATGATCTCTAGCCAGCTAGAATTGCCCCAGTGTTAGGGGGTGATTTAGTGGATGACAGTCTCACAGTACCAGGGCAGGGCCAGAGTCTGGTCATCATTAGCTTTCACCTCCTTGCATTGCTAAAAAAATGGAGTAAATTATGCCCTAGACTAATTCTAATGATCTGTTATGAATCATACCTCTCAACCTGGAGACATCAAAAATCTACATAAAGGCCCATGAAAAGTAGGTACAACTGGCCAAAAATCTGGACACTAATCAACATAAAATTTGCATGTATAATAATGTAACTCTCCACACGCCAATGGAATTGTGAGATACCAAATTCAAATAATTGTGAAAATATTCCCCAATTTAACATTAACTCTGAAAATACACATTCACACAGAAACATCAAAGTCCCTTTACAGCATTAACAAAAAATCATAAGGGGCGAAGTAGGCAATAGGCATGTACTGTAAAACACTTTGCATTCTAATTTCTGCCCTACCACACTTCTAGCATATACGCATTAATGTCACATTAGCTGCACCCTTACAGAAATTCATTAAAATAACATACATCAGTAACTGCAACATATATAAAAGAACTGTGCACTCTGTTAATCTTAATAGGAAAGTAAAGTTTGTCATAACAATCATTGGTATAATAAACCACTGTTGTCAATATGTGAGTATCAGGTCAGTCTGATCAATGGATAAAATAAATCTGATTCAGAAACCTTCTGCTCTTGTAGTTATGTAAATACCAATGTGAATTAGTAAGTTTTGTAAACAAATCTGGCAGCTGTTGATGCTGGGCATTGACTCATACCTCTTTCACCAAAAGGTTGGACACTGGTGACTGGTGAATTGACAATCCTCCAAATTGTCTGTGAGTATATATAATATGACATATGTATTCGTGTGTGCCTGTGTGTCCTCTTATAGACTGGCAGTGTACCCATGATTTGTTTGTCTACCTTACAACCACTGCTTGCTATGAGGGGCTCCTGCTCCCTCACAACAATGAATTGGTTAAATTAAATATCAGAGAATGACTGTAAACAGTAAAGTAATGTTTCTGGAATGTATAAAATAACTACATTGTTGCACTTTGTAGAAGCTGTAGCAGTATTGTTCTTTAAGAGTACAGCAGTGTGCGCTTAAAATACCACATTAAAAATATTGCAAAAAGTTTCACAGTGGAACGTGATTCACTGTTAAATGTCTTGTTTTATTAAGCAGCACAAATAATACCACATATATGTAGTGAAACAGCTGTGATCAACACTGGAACATGTGATGGCAAACATTTGGTTGATAAGATATGTATATCAGCATCGAGTATGGTATCTTGGGGACTTAAATTTATTCTGTGGTATGGTTATCTCAGACTTAATATAATTAAATATCATGGGTGTGGAGGAGGCCCTTGCTGTTTGCAGCATTCCTCTTTGATAACTGCATTACTTAGTGTTTAATGCAACTTCAAAACAATACAAAATAACAGTTTTTAAATTTAAAACATAAATTGGTACTTTCTAAATTCTGCAGTACCATACCTCTCAACCTCTTAGTGTAATACATCTGGTCAAAGACTAGCATAATGGGAAAACAAAGGCCAAAAATAGGGACCGAATTTAAAATATTGCTCTTATAAACTTAGAACACTAATAGAATAACAGGATTTATGTTAGTATGTATTTTATGAAGGATATGAATCATTTAGTGACTTCAGTCCTCCGTGATTTACCAGAAAACCACAAATTTTATGAGAAAGAGACTAAAACTATGAGGTTAAATCTAAACAGTTTAGAGGTATGTTACACACACACACACACACACGCACACACACGCACACACACACACACACACGCACACACACACACACACACACACACACACACACACACACACACACACACACACACACACACACACACACACACACACACATCTACCTTTTCTTTGTTGTCACTTATACACACACCTACTTTCTGACAGAGTAAGACACAATTTATCTCTCATACGAACGGCTAGTTTAAATCACACACACACACACACACACACACACACACACACACACACACACACACACACACACACACACACACACACACACCTTCCTTTTCTTTGTTGTCACTTATACACACACCTACTTTCTGACAGAGTAACACACAATTTATCTCTCATACGAACGGCTTGTTTAAATCACACACACACACACACACACACACACACACACACACACACACACACACACACACACACACACACACACACACACACACAAAAAAATCTCTCTCATATAGAAAAACAAACTGCCAGTTTAACTAACACACATACTCATACACTCATACACTCACTCACACTTACCTCAGCATGGCTAGTTTAAATTCCATAGTAAGTGTGGACTAAGTTTATATCTATAGCACGCATTAGTAGTCACACTAGAGTTGAAGTTGCAGCCTTTCAGTCCTAAAGCAAAAGTTAAATGCTGGATTTCGTGGCAGCTGCTTTTACTTTTTTATTAATGTTGCGACTTAAGATACCTTGTATTTATAAACTTTAATTATGGCACATATGCTTGTAGCAGACAGTTACAATTTATTTATTTATTTTATTTTATGTTTGTTAACCGGGAGAGTCCAACTGGATATATGTCCATTTTCAGTGGAGGCCTGGGGAGAAAAGCACCAGAGCAGTAAAATCATTAACAAGAGAAAGACATGTTAACCAAAAGGTTCAATAATCAATATATAGAGTACACAATCTTTATACTTCTTATAGAAGTATAGTATATATAAGATAGTGAGTTAACCAAAGAGTGTATTTGTCAACATTCACAGGCTACATTAATATGTACATGTTATAGAGGTGTTTAACAGCAAGTATAGCAGGAAGATAGAGTAGATAACTACATAACTCATTTCTAGACATGAGATACATGCTATATCCTTTAGGTTTCTTTACAGTGTTCAGTGATACTATTACCCCATGCAGACATTACAAAAGCAGTAGATAAGCTGTTACTCTAGTTGCTAGAAACAGAGACATATGAATTACTATCCAGGGGTAGTGCAGGTACATGATCTGTGATTCAGGAAGTGTGTCTTGAGTAGTTTTTTTGAATTGGGTGGTGGAATTATTTATTATGTGTGCTGGAAGGGAGTTCTAGATTTTAGAGATGAAGTGGCTATAAACGGATCTACTTGCCTCATTTTTAAAGTTTGTTCCCGTAAGGAGGTGTTGGGTACTTGATCTCAGGGATCTGGTAGTGGTGTAAGGCTGGAGTAGTTGCTGCAGGGCTGGTGTGTTGCCTGGATGATGTAGTACTTTGTGAGCAAGTGCTAGTTGGTTGACTTGAAGGGTCAGGGGGAGTTCTGCCAGTTGAGTTTTTTTAGGCTTTCACAATGGTGGGTTCTAGAAGGTGATCCTGTGGCGAATCTGGCTATTTTATTGTAGCAGCTATCTAGTTTGTTGAGCTCAGTTTTTCAGAGATTGGTAAGCATGAGGGAGGCGTAAAGTAGGGTCGATAGGAGGTGTGTCCTGGCTGTGGTGACCTTAGAGTGACTGGTGAGAAAATGATTGTTGCGATAGAGTAGGCCCATTTTTCTGTGGACTCTTTTTATGGTCTGGGAGATAGGAATGTCAAATTTAAGGTTATTGTCAATTTCAAGGCCTAGCAGTTTGGCGTGACTGCTGGGTGTGATGGTGGTGTTGTTATGAGAGGAGATTGAAAAGTTAGATGAGGAGGGAGGAGATCTGTGAGGGTTGAAGAGGAGTAATTTAGTTTTGGCTGGGTTTAGAATGAGGTTTTGGTTAGTGCTCCATGTTTCTGCCAGGGAAAAGCATTCTTGTGTTAGGGAGAAGAGGTGGTCAAAGGAGTTGGCTGCACAGATAATGGTGGTATCATCTGCATATTGGACTATTGAAGCTTTGGGTATGGTGGATGGTAGTTGATTAGTAAATAGGGTTAAGAGTAGAAGACCCAAGATGGAGCCTTAGGGTATCCCTAGGGAGACAGGCAGTAAGGGAGAGATCTGATTTTGCCATTTTACAGCTTGTTGCCTACCATCTAAGTAGCTCTTAAACCAAGAAATATTAGAGAAGCTGAGATTTAGGGTGGTTAGTGTATGAAGCAGTTTTTCATGGTTGACCATGTCAAAGGCTTTAGATAAGTCTAAGAGAGTTGCAGATACTAGCAGTCCATTGTTTCTGTGGTTATTGACGGTATTAGTGAATGATGTAAGTGTATTGGTGGTGCTATGGAAAGGTCTGAAACCATGTTGCTGAGTGGATAATAATTTGTTTTCTAAGAGGTACTTCATCAATTGCATGTGGACAACCTTCCCTAGAAGTTTTGATAGGGGGGATAGTATAGCTATGGGTCGATAGTTACAAAGTTCTACAGAGGTACCCCTTTGTTTCCATTCTACTCATGGACTTACTAACTTGCAGCTTTTCTATTATGACCAGGAGAGAATGCATGGCTCTGTTAGTTTGTAAGACCTGTACGAACTGCACGTATGTTATTTTAAAACAACACCGTGCTTGTGCAAAATTCTGTGGTTGTATCAGTTAAGTATAGCTCTAATTATTATCATTATTATTTGACTGCAGTGTATTACTCTTTCTCAAAAATATTTTAATTCTTGATATCCTTCAGAAAATGCACAGTAATGCAAAATGTGTCATTCTAAAACCATTCTAAGTTTAAAGCGCCGTATTAAAAATTTGTTCCTGATTTCAGACCATTGTCTCCCCCCACACATTATATTTGGCTAATGTCTATGTTTAATTTTTTTTGTGCTGAGATGCTGAGCGGTATACAAGTTCTGTGGGCTACTGGCTCTTAAACTGCATTTATTTACATCAGGGAAACATTTGAAACACAAACTCACTAACATGACATCCACCTTACAAACAGCAGGATCATATGTGATTGTATCTTCCAGTTATTCTTGATTTTGCCTTTGTTTTTTGCCCTGCCTCTGGCAAATGCTTGATTTTATGTTAAATTGTTGAGGATTACAACAATTCAGTATATCTTATTGTTCAAAATACATACTGACACAAAATCTGTAAGTGAATTAGAATAATAGATACCTGAATCTAAATCCTTATACCCCTCCTCTGACATTATCTACATATGGGTCATGAAATCAATGACACTGGCAATTGTTCCTGTAGTCAGTGTGGAGTAGCAATCAGTCCACCTTAAAGGAGAAGATGCCGCCATCACGTTTTTTTTTTTTTTTTTTTTAATTGAAGCCTCTTAAAAGTGGGATGGCTCTGGCACCCTTGTCTGCTCACCGAAATTTGGATTTAGTAGAGCCAGTCGGGAATTCATGGCACCCTATTATTTTGAGCCCAGAACTGGGAAATGCCGAGGAATTTGGTACAGTTGAAAGGTATGTTATGAATGCTACATGCTATGAGTTGTGCCAACATTATGCTGTAATTTTTTATCCAAATTGCTCCTTCAAAGTCTCTGTTACCTCCTAACATCTAATTACTATCCATACTATCCAGGGCCGCCAGAAGTTTTCTATTGCTCTTTAGGGGGTGATATCGCCCACGTTGAGAACCACTGGTTTAAGCAAAAGTAACTCAAAAGTAACTCACATTTAAGCTACTTATTTACTAAAAATAGTAATATATTGCTATTACTTTGTTACTATTTTGAAAAGGTAACTAGTTATATTACTAGTTACAGAAACTGTAATATATTACAGTAATATATTACATATTGTAATATATTACATTTTGTAATATATTGCTCCCATTACTTCAAATAGCTGTCAATTACTCCTGGGATCCATTTAGGTTCATAACTGTAGCTCGTACATAGACTTCATTTCAAGATGCAAACCTTAATTTTCTGAAGTGTGGTTCTAAGCTCACAGTTTTGTTTTCAGAATCTTGCTTTCAAATCTAGGAATAGTAAAACAAGTGCAGATCCCTTCCCTATTGACAATATCCAGGCATTACAATTTAACTAGAAATTTCAGCACCCTTAACAGCTGAAAAACATAGTAAATAATCAAAAGTACATGGCAAGCAGCAGTAATGTGAACAGTTCAGCACAAAACAAAAGATCTTTTGGAAGCAGGATACAAAACAAAATGTATGTAGTTTGGGCAGTTTTGAATAGATAAGTACTTTACCATTTAACTTTTATTTTGTAACACAGACACTATTTGTTGGCATGGTATATAAAAACTTGACCTTCTTAAACATATAACCTTTTTTCTAAAGACTTCTTGAACATGTGTGTGGAGTTTTTAAACATAAGCTGCCTCCTATTTTTTTTCTTTTAATATGTACCCTGCAACTTGGGCTCTTTTTAAACCTATGACCATGAGTTTTGCACAATTACCTTATTTAATATATAGATTGCATTTGGAGCCTTATTGAATGTATTAACTGCCTTTTGGGTGCTTCTTAAGTGTATAAATTGTCTTTAGGCTTTTTTTAAATTTATAGTCTACACTTTTCTGTGGGCCTTCTAAAACATATAAATGGCCTATAGGACCACTTTAACATTTAAACCCCTTCCTGACCCTCTTTAACAGAGTAAACTACTCCATGAGGCCTTCTTAAATGCATGATCTGACCCCAGGACCTTTTTAAAAATATAATCTGCTTCATGGGACTTTCTTAAATATATAAAATATCTACTCCAACCTACATAGACACAGACTAACTCCTTGAGACATCTTAACTGTATAAAATGTCTCTCTGGGGCCATCTTAAATATTTCCCTGTGATCTTCTTAGGTTTATTGGTTCATAGGTCAATACTAGTCTTTTAATCCAGAGGACCATTAATAGTCTAGCCACAATATCCTAGAACATAGTTACCAACTGAGATGACTAATTTGTACTTAGTTTTGACCCTGGTCAATGATAATTTGAGAGGCTGGACACATGGTGTATTAACAATTGCCCATCCATTCATCCAGGTTATATTTAAAGGAGACCAGTGGCTACTTTGCTTTATATCCAGAGGAACTGGCTATAAGTATATTCAATAAAAGAGGGATTCTCTGGGATAAATAGCTATCTCTCTAGCAGGTCCTCTTAATGTTTTAGTGGAAGTTAAGATCTCTTGTGTGGGCATTTAGGGTGTTATTAATTTTGTAGATGTGCAGGAGGTTACATAGGACTGGATTCTTAAAAACTTTTGTACATTAGATAGAGGTCTCCTCTCCAGAGTCAATAGTAAACAGAAAGAGCACTTTAAGATGGTCTGGGTAGATCAAGGAAGACATGCCCCTGATTATTTTATTGAGGAAATGTTGCAGTCTCTCAAGCTGGGTCATATGTTTAGACAAGTGCATGTAAAAGTGATCACTGAAGTCTATCAAGGGCCTGATGAGTGAGGAGAAGACAGGGAAGAAATACCCCTAGTGATTAGTCTGGCTAGGTAAAAGGATTTCATAGATGCATTATGATCCAAAGAGAGTTCACTGTCAATGAAAGTGCCTATGTTACCTAACAGTGAGTCAACTTTCAAAAGGGTGTCACCTATGTGATAAGTGCATAGGTGCCCAGTTTTGCCAAAGGACACAATGCTGCATTTCATGACATTTAGTTTTAGGCCAATGTCCAGGCATCACTTATTGGTGCATTTCAGTTCTGCCTGAAGAATTTAGAAGTCATATATGGAATTTGTAGTCATCTGCAAACTTTGTCAGCTACAGGCCCTTAATGTCAGCCTTGCCATCAGAGAAGTACATACAAAAGAGAAGTGGTCCTAGAAGTGATCCCTGTTTGACACCGCTTTTAACTATTCTTTCTGAAGCTAGAGTGCCTCCACAATAATTATTATTTATTTATTTACTCATACAATCTGTTAATTTGGGCTGTGTACTCATCTCATTGGACCAATTTCAGTCTCAGCCCAGAATGTGAACACACATCAAGTGGAAAAAATAAAAATAATTTATGCAATAAAACAGCACAGTAGGTATAGTTAATATACAATAGAATAAAATATTTAAGAAGGTAGTCAACAGAAACCACTATGTGCATTATTTGCATCAGTCAGAATAATGACATGTTAGGAGTTAGAGAAGACATGATACAGTGAAAAATGATAAGCAGTATGTGTTGCAGATTAGGGAGACTAATTTATGTGACCTGAAGCAGAGCATTTGCAAGCAGCTTGTGCTGTGAAATGTTCTCTAAGTTGTGCCTGAAAGAAGGGGTATTTAGACAAGCCTGTAAGATTTGAGGGAAGATCCCTCCAGACCTTGTGTGAAATGAAAGAAAGTGAGTGGGTAAAGCACTGCAGTCTGGTTTTAGGGGTTTGCGAGAGAGGCCCTGAGTGGCTATGAGATCTAAGGTTGTATGATGGAGGCTGTCTAAGTAAGCTAGAGAAAACAGAAGGGCAGGAATTTTCTTTCAGGAGACAGAAAGGTTGGGAGCAAAGGAATAGATTGTCCCATTGCTGAACTGGCAGCTAGTTGGCTTTGGTTAGTGTAAGACAGTGGTATTCAAATATTGGGAATAGGGTAATATAGTGACAGAGGTGGAGAATGTTTGGATGGTGGTAGAGTTTCTTTTGGAGGTGGATGCTACAAGAGGCAGGCAGCACTCAAGCTGGATAGAAGAATCCCTTTACCAATAGCATTTTTTGTTGGACTGCAAGAGGAAACAGGAGATTTTGTTGGCCCAAAATAGTAGGGAGTCTATCTTTTTCTGGTTGTTTTTGAGACGATGGTAGAAGTGAGGAATCAAGCCCAACTCCTAGGTATCTGAAAGTATTAACTTGCTCAACGGCATTATTAAGGTGGTCAAGCATACAAAGTGAGTTGGGGTTCTTTTTGCCTTTTAGTGGAGGTTCAGAAGAGCATAGTTTTAGTTTTTGAGGAGTTAAGTAATAGTTTTTTGCTATTGAGCTAGATAATGAAGGAGAGGAAATTGTTTTGCAGATCATGTTGAATTGAATGGGTTGTGTGGATAGAGGGGAAAATAACCATGTCATTGGGGTATAAAATATTGGATGTTGTGGAGGGTCAGGTGTAAACTTATTTATAAAAATGGAAAAAAGAAAACAGGCCAGTATGAACCCTTTAAGTAAGGATGTGGTTGCAGATGTGCTGTTGTTAAAATTTACTGAAAAATGTTGGTTGGATAATTTCAGAACCAGGAAGTAGTGTCAGGGCTAATCCCAATATCAGTAAGGTGGTTACATAGGATTGGGTGGTCAGTCAGGTCAAAGGCTCTGGTAAGGTCTAAAAATATGGCTCCAGTAAGGAGGCCTTTGCCCATGACTAAAAAAAGTGTCATCAGTGAAGGTTCAAAGTGCAGTGGAAGTGCTGTAGCTGGACCAGAAACCATGCTGCTTGGAAGAGAGAAGGCAGTATTGACTTATGATGTCATACAGTTTAAGAGTTGATTATATACCAGTTTTTGTAAGATTTTCCCAAGGGTTGTAAGGATGGAGATTGGGCAGTAATCACTAGGTAGCTTGAGGTTGGATTTTTTTTGGGGACAGATATGATTTTTGCTGTTTTCCATATATTGAGCATACAGTTTTGAGGTAAGCAAAGGCAGTAGATACATAGCAGAGGAGTAACAACGTTCTCCCTACATTTGAATATGAACCAGGGAGATAGGGTGTCTCTCCCTGCAGATGAGTTGAGTTTGAGGTATTCAAAAGAGGTATAATATACGATTATGATCAGTGACAGGGGAAAAAACACTAAGTGTTTTATCATCTTTCAAAGATATAAAACACTTAGCGGACACTGTCAGAAAGGAAGTATAATGCAGTCTGTTATGTTTACACTTACCTTTCATACCTCATAACTGAGTAGATTTTCAAAGAATGTTCAGATTTTTGCCTTATATGTTTGGTCTACTAATAAAATCTGTGTTTTTTGGACAAAACACTGAGAACTGAAGCCACTAAATAATGACTATATTTGAGTTTAAGAGTTCATGTCCTTCATAAAATGCATGCGAACACACGTCCTTTTTTTCTAGCAAATTTCTAAGTTTTTACTAGAAGTTAGGGGCGTGCTACCAGTACAGACAGCAGGCAGAAATAATTCTTTTGTTCTGCCTCTGTCATTTGCTGGGCAGTAGAGGCAGATTTTACTGCCTAGTGCTAGATCTGACCTTAACAACTTAAGCAGGGGGTGCTTAACATTTGTTAAGGTCTAATCTTTCTCCACTCTCGCGCCTAACTGGTTTGTCTTTTTCTGAATATTGGAGAAAAAACACCATGGTCCATGCATTATATCTTTGGTTATGATCTTTTTAAGTTAGAGGAAGGGAGTATAAGGGGAGATGAGGGAGAGGTTGAGTGAGCAAGTGAAGTATGTGAGCTGATGAAGGGGAGGTTGAAGAAATGAGTGCTAAAGTCTGAGGATGAGAGAGAAGAGGAGGAGGAGGAAGCACTGGGAGCAGTTTTTCGACCTTTTATCCAGTTGACCTCTACCCAGACTTGTTTAGAGAAGTGAAAAAGGTTTGATTGATGTGTTCTCATATGATGGCTCTTATGATGTCTGTTGCATATTTGAACAGGTTTGTCTGGTAGAAGGAATTGGTCAGACTTCCAGGAGTGCCATGCTTTGTCTCTGAGAGATAGGAGGGTTTTGAGTTGATAAGTGACAAAGGTGTTTTTGTTGGTCTTGTACAGACTTGTGACTATAGGGAAGAATGAGTCATATAGATTACAGAGAAGTTGGGTGAAGAGCTGGGCAGCATTGTTAGGGTCTGAAGAGGGGAGACTAGAATAGGGTCCAAGTTGAGAAAGGATAGATATGTTTTTAGTCTGGTAATGTTTGCTTGTGATTTATTTCAGAATGTAATGAGTTTTGGAGGGAACAATTTGCAATCCAGGTGGTTGTTGAAAGAAAGTTATTTTATACTGCACAGCTTATAAACAAAGGAATTGTGCCTATATCTAGGGGTGTCATTGTTCCCCTTTACTCAACCCTCATTAGGCCAATCATTGAATACAATGCCACCATTGGCATGTATCTGGCCAGGCACATGCAACAATTTGAACACCCATATTGATACCTTACTAAAAGGATACAAGGCCTAAACAACGTCTTACATGGATCAACTCATACCCTGTCACTATACTTGGTATCCTACAGACCGCTAAGAAGTGACCTGTGTCTGTGTATGAGGCGTCCTCTGACTCAATACTGACAGATTTACTGTACATCAGCAAGTCAAATGGATTCAGAAATGCTCAGTCTAGGGATCTAAGCCTCTTCTGCAACATCAGCAGAAAAATTTGGAGGGACAGGTATATCTCACAGAGGAAACTGCTGCTGCTGTGGAACAGACAAAAAATTTATGCCAGGACTACTCCCATACTACTAATGGACAGAGGCAGCTCCTAAATACTTTATCCCATGCATGGGTCTCCACAAATTATCTATGGTATGATCCTATTTATTCTCATTAGGGATAATATATAATTATTGACCAAGCGATGGTTAACACCAGTCTCTATCCAAATGGAATGGGTTAATTTGAGCACAAAAAGGGAAACTGGCTTTGCTTAAAATGGCCCACAAAGGCAGCTGGCCTAGTACTTAACAATGAACTTATGAACCTATGTTGAAATTTATAGGGCAGTAATCACTTAGGTTGGGAGGGTGGCTAGAGATATGAGAGATAAGTGAGGGATTATCTGTGATTATTATTTCAAGTGGTGACTGATGTGATGAGGAAGGATTGGGTCTGGTGGATTCAGAGACAAGTTGTGTGAGATTAAATAAACTGTGAAGTTCAAGCATGCAGTTTGGTAAGGGACAAAGGAAGTTGAGGTTAAAGTCACCAAGAAGAATGCAACTTTTGATGCTCCGAAAAAAGGAGGTTAAATTGTGGAGTAGGTTGTTAAGCTTTTGTAATGAAGCAGGAGTAGGGAGGTGGACAGTAACTAGAAGAATCAGAGAGCTAAATGAAGAGTGGATTTGTGTTAGTGACCAATTTGGAAGGCAATCTGAGGAAGCATTACTTTGAGCAAGGAGTTGTATGCTGATGTCTGACTTGAAAAGAAGGAGATTACCTCCTCTCTGACTTAATCCTGACCTGGAATCAAACTAGTAATCATAGCCTGGGAAGAATAGGTGTCCGGAGGGATCTTGTAGTTTAAGGCAGGATTCTGTGATAGCAATGATCTGGGGATTGTGAATAGTGATAAGAGAGCTTAGTTGGTCTATTTTATGTAGAATGTTTTGTGCTAATGCAATAAGGAAGCAGGGCAGGGTGTTTTGTTCTAGGATTTGACTTGATTTTGCTATGTAAGAGTAAGAGGAGCAGTAAGGGTGTGAACTTTATGAGGAATTTTGGAAGTTTTAGGGGGAGTTTAATGGCATAATTGTGTATGTATAGAATGAGATGAGGAGTCTATAGGATAGCAGTGGTGGGGATGAGTATGTAGGGGCTTGTAATAGCACTGGAGTGTAGAGTAAAGAGGTAGTTGTAGAGAGTATAGTGACTTTAGGGTAAATGGTACTGAAATGCATTTGAAGTGAAGAGTGGTGAGTGCTTGGAGAAGATGGACAGTAGTATGAAGAAGTATAACATGAGGAAAGACATTTTTGTTGACATTTTTTAAATAATAAATGTAATGTTATATGGAAATTCAGTCAGTATTCCTGTTGTGGAGGAAAGTGTGATGTAGGTCTTTAAGTGGGAGGGGTTAAGTGGAAGGAAAGGGGAGGGGAACAGGCTGAGTAAATGAATCAGACTGGAGGGTGACTGGGGAACTGGGGATTGA